>NC_090656.1:254623719-254676219 GCF_040937935.1 Hyperolius riggenbachi
TCTTTCCATTAAAATTTTTATTTGGATAATATTTTGGTGTGGGACATAAACAGGTACTTTTTAATGTTCTCTGTGTAAATTGTAATGTAAAAAATGTGTAGCTGTAGTTTTACTATTTGGCCACAAGATGGCCACCTTCATTTTTGTTTACCCTCCTTGTACTTCTCGCTAAGCGGAAGTACAAGGGGGATGCGGAAATCTGTCTGGGCAGAAGAACTGAAGCCTCACAGGTGAGCGCTTCGGTTTTACTGCGGAGGAAAGGGATCGGTGATCGGGAACCATGTTCCCTTTCACTGATCCCAGGGCTACCGGGGGACACAAAGGGGGCGCGCCCGCGATCGTGGGCGGAGCGTGCCCAAGCGCGGGAGCACGGCAGAGCTGCTGCCCGGACGTGAGCTTCACGTCCGGGCAGCGGAAATGGTTAAAGGACCACTATCGCAAAAAAATAGGCAGTTAAAGAGAGTCTGAAGCGAGAATAAATCTCGCTTCAGACCTCATAGATAGCAGGGGCATGCGTGCCCCTGCTAAACCGCCGCTATCCCACGGCTTAACGGGGGTCCCTGTTCCCCCAAATCCCCCTCCGTGCAGCAGGGGAACGCTTCCGCATTGGGGCAGGGCTAACCGCCACAGCCCTGGCCGATGTGCGTCTGTCAGCGCGTATCTCCGCCTCTCCCCCGCCCCTCTCAGTCTTCCTTTACTGAGAAGGGCGGGGGAGAGGCGGCGATGCGCCGCTGATAGACGCGCTGTGAGGCAGGGCTGCAGCCGTTAGCTCTGCCTCCAGGAGCAGCAAAATATACAACCAATTTGGTCGTTGATTTAGTGTGGGGGGGGGGCGGGTTGGGGTTGAAGGGACCCCCGTTTAGCCACGGGATAGCGGCTAGCAGTGCCCCTGCTAACTATGAGCTCTGAAGCGGGAATTATTCTCGCTTCAGTGTCTCTTTAAAATCTGACAGAACCATCAGGTTTTGGGATAGTCCATCTCCTCATGGGGGACTCTCAGGATTTTCTTTGTTTTCAACAGCATTTCCTGAACAGCAGTTGCAAAGACTGACAAAATAGTGTGCAAGTGAGTAGGCAGGCTGGCTGGTTTCTTGCTATGTTGGCAGTTAAACTGCTGTTCAGGAAATGCTGTTGAAAACAAAGAAAACCCTGAGAATCCCCCATGAGGAGATGAACAAGTCCAAAACCTGTCGGTTCTGTCAGATTTTAACGGCCTACTTTTCTTTGCTGGAGTAGTCCTTTAAACCAGGCAATCCTAAGAAGAGGGAAGCCTCCTGCAGACCACTGGTACTCCCCGTGACCCTCCTGATGGACGTGACTGCGCTCCTCTTCTTGCACGACTGCGGCTATGCTGCACCCATGTGAGTTCGGTTGCACCTGCACAGTATTACGGAGACACTTCTGCACGGTGCCGCTGTACTCGTACATGAAGGGAAATGCTGTCGCAATCAGAAATCCGAAACAGCGCTCATCAGATTTCTTTTGAAAGGTTATGTGCAGCAACAGTGGTGGCCAGGAGGACAGGAGATGTCTCTATAGGATCCAGAGGCTTCCTTCTTCTTAGATGCTTGTTTTTTTAAACTTAAAGGGCACCTAAACTGAGAGGGATATAGATGTTTCCTTTTAAACAATACCAGTTGCCTGGCAGTCCTGCTGATCTCTTTGGCTGCAGTAGTGGCTGAATCACACACCTGAAACAAGCATGCAGCTAATTCAGCCTGACTTCAGTCAGAGCACCTGATCTGCATGCTTGTTCAAGGGCTGTGGCTAAACGTATTAGAGGCAGAGGATCAGCAGGAGAGTCAGGCAACTGGCATCATTTTAAAGGAAAAATCCATATCCTTCTCCGTTCAGTTTCCCTTTAAAGAGGAACTGTAACCAAGAATTAAACTTCATCCCAATCAGTGGCTGATACCCCTTTACCAGGAGAAATCTTTACCTTTTCTGGAATAGATCATCAGGGGGCTCTGTGTGGCTGATATTGTAGCGAAACCCCTCCCACAGTGTGATGTTATTGTCATGGTCCTGACAGTTTCCTGTCTGAACCTTATTGCATTGTGGGAAATAACTGCTTTTTCCAACGTGCAGGCAACCAATATCTCCCTCTGTGCACAGAACTCTCAGTAATGAACATTCTGTACTAAAGATGTCACTACCTGTGATACATTTCAGAAGGTCAAGATTTAACAGTGGGCAAACACTGGCTAATCTATAAATTAATATTGTAAATCAGCAATTTTATTAAAGTGGAACTGAACTATTGCACAGGACTGAAGAAATGCATAGAGAAATGCACCCCGTATGTATTTAGAGAGTTTAGCCTGTCTAATACCCCCTCATCTGTGTCTAATCACAAGTTGTAATCTGATCTCCCCCGTGTCACATGACTGCCATGGCCAACATGTTAGATAAGGCCATTTAAAAGAACCAGGAAGTAGAAACAGTGCAGATGTACTGCAGGGTTTGTATCAGGTGTAACATGTCTTGCTTTAAAGCTTATTTTGCTGTTGTGTAGCTTTTAGAGCAGAGATTACGTTCTGAGCTCAGGTCCACTTTAATTACATTATTTTCACTACAGTTCTTCATTAAGTTTTACCTTTGGGCACACTATAATCGAGGCTAGGGCACCTGTGGCAAAAGTGGAGCAGTTTCTCTTGCCAGCGATGTCAAGGTTTTTTTTTTTTTTTTTTTTTGTGCTCTGTGTATTTTATTTTTTGGTGGGAGGTTTAAAGCTGGGAGGAGGAGTCAGAAACAAGGAGTGAACGCAGGTAAGCGCAGACTGACCCATTACGCGAATTATATTTGTGACCGTACACCTTTACCAATAGGTGGCAAAATGCCCACCATTCTAATAAGTGTGTTACCTGTCTTAGTTAACCTAAAGCAGGGGTCTCAAACTCCATTTACCTGGGGGCCGCAGGAGGCAAAGTCAGGATGAGGCTGAGCCGCATAAGGGATTTCACAATCAGCAGCTCCCAGTAGCCCCCCCCCGTCCCTTGCATTGATTTTTATTTCAAAATCAAATTCACACTGAAGCGAACTATTTTGCCTATTTTACCTTATAGTTTGCTTCAGTGCTCCCATTACAAGTAATCCGCCGTGTCCCCGCCGCAAAACGAGGGCTGCAGAGCCCCCAAATTGCCTAAGGGGCAATCCACCGGCATTTCCCGGAAGGGGCAGAGCTTTCAGATTCAGCTCTGCCCCTCCTGGCGTCAATCGCGGCGCCGCATCTGCCCGCCCCTCTCACTCTTCCTTCACAGAGAGGGACGGCGATCCGTGCGGCGATTGACGTCAAGAGGGGCAGAGCTGAAGCAGAAAGCTCTTCCCCTTCCAGGAAATGCCAGCGGATTGCCCCTTGGGCGATTTGGCGGCTCTGCAGCCCTCATTTAGCAGCGGGGATGCGGTGGATTACTTGGGAGCACTGAAGCGAACTATAAGGAAGCTTTTGCCGGCGCGGGCCACAAAATATTGTATCGAGGGCCGCAAATAGCCCGTGGGCCACGAGTTTGAGACCCCTGATTTATAAGGAAAAGAAAATGTAGATACCACTGTAGAGGAAAACCCTCTAGATCAGAGTTCCCTAACCCTGTCCTCAAGTCCCACCAACACTGCATGTTATGTGGATATCCACAGAGGTGGTTAACCACCGTGGCGTCTGATTGTTTTGCGGCGCTCGGCCACGGGTGGGTTTCTTCACTTTTTTTTTATCATGTAGCTAGCTTAGCGCTCTGTGTATGAGTGCAGGTTCTAGTAGGGCTAACCGGTTCTGTGAGAGTTAATGTCTTGTTATTGTAAAACCATTTTCCATCTACCTACAATGTTCCGGACATAATGACATCTTGTGTGAATGAATGTGTGACAGCAGAGGACAAGAGCCTGTGTGCCAGTACAACGTTTAGTGACTAGCTCTAGAGAGAGTCATTGCTTTGTGCTAACTGGTGACTAAGTCCACTCTATAATGAGAAGTGCAGTGTGATTCAGGCCATCCGACGGTTCAATGATGTGAGCTACGAGAAATCCTGAACTCTATTCAATAGTTTACTGATACTATCCCTGTGTGTACAAATTGTTTACTGGCTTATGTGAGCATATCCGCCCTTCAGAGAGTGCATGCTGGATATCTGTAGGGCTAGGGGGTGCTTATACATCCACTTTTGTGTAAAAGTCAGTGGCATAGGGTTCTGCTGGGCATGCAGGAGTAAAGTCCATACCTGCCTAGCAGAATGCAGCGCTCGTGCATGGTGGAAAATAGCAGAGCATAAGCACTTCATTCTACTAGGCATGCACAAGTACCTGCCTATCAGAATGCAGCGCTCGTGCATGGTGGAAAATAGCAGAGTATAAGCACTTCATTCTACTAGGCATGCACAAGTACAGTCCATACCTGCCTAGCAGAATGCAGCGCTCGTGCATGGTGGAAAATAGCAGAGCATAAGCACTTCATTCTACTAGGCATGCACAAGTACAGTCCATACCTGCCTAGCAGAATGCAGCGCTCGTGCATGGTGGAAAATAGCAGAGCATGAGCACTTTATTCTACTAGGCATGCACAAGTACAGTCCATACCTGCCTAGCAGAATGCAGCGCTCGTGCATGGTGGAAAATAGCAGAGCATGAGCACTTTATTCTACTAGGCATGCACAAGTACAGTCCATACCTGCCTAGCAGAATGCAGCGCTCGTGCATGGTGGAAAATAGCAGAGCATGAGCACTTTATTCTACTAGGCATGCACAAGTACAGTCCATACCTGCCTAGCAGAATGCAGCGCTCGTGCATGGTGGAAAATAGCAGAGCCATGAGCACTTCATTCTACTAGGCATGCACAAGTACAGTCCATACCTGCCTAGCAGAATGCAGCGCTCGTGCATGGTGGAAAATAGCAGAACATGAGCACTTCATTCTACTAGGCATGCACAAGTACAGTCCATACCTGCCTAGCAGAATGCAGCGCTCGTGCATGGTGGAAAATAGCAGAGCATGAGCACTTTATTCTACTAGGCATGCACAAGTACAGTCCATACCTGCCTAGCAGAATGCAGCGCTCGTGCATGGTGGAAAATAGCAGAGCATGAGCACTTTATTCTACTAGGCATGCACAAGTACAGTCCATACCTGCCTAGCAGAATGCAGCGCTCGTGCATGGTGGAAAATAGCAGAGCATGAGCACTTTATTCTACTAGGCATGCACAAGTACAGTCCATACCTGCCTAGCAGAATGCAGCGCTCGTGCATGGTGGAAAATAGCAGAGCCATGAGCACTTCATTCTACTAGGCATGCACAAGTACAGTCCATACCTGCCTAGCAGAATGCAGCGCTCGTGCATGGTGGAAAATAGCAGAGCCATGAGCACTTCATTCTACTAGGCATGCACAAGTACAGTCCATACCTGCCTAGCAGAATGCAGCGCTCGTGCATGGTGGAAAATAGCAGAGCCATGAGCACTTCATTCTACTAGGCATGCACAAGTACAGTCCATACCTGCCCAGCAGAATGCAGCGCTCGTGCATGGTGGAAAATAGCAGAACATGAGCACTTCATTCTACTAGGCATGCACAAGTACAGTCCAAACCTGCCTAGCAGAATGCAGCGCTCGTGCATGGTGGAAAATAGCAGAGCATGAGCACTTCATTCTACTAGGCATGCACAAGTACAGTCCATACCTGCCTAGCAGAATGCAGCGCTCGTGCATGGTGGAAAATAGCAGAGCATGAGCACTTTATTCTACTAGGCATGCACAAGTACAGTCCATACCTGCCTAGCAGAATGCAGCGCTCGTGCATGGTGGAAAATAGCAGAGCATGAGCACTTTATTCTACTAGGCATGCACAAGTACAGTCCATACCTGCCTAGCAGAATGCAGCGCTCGTGCATGGTGGAAAATAGCAGAGCATTAGCACTTTATTCTACTAGGCATGCACAAGTACAGTCCATACCTGCCTAGCAGAATGCAGCGCTCGTGCATGGTGGAAAATAGCAGAGCCATGAGCACTTCATTCTACTAGGCATGCACAAGTACAGTCCATACCTGCCTAGCAGAATGCAGCGCTCGTGCATGGTGGAAAATAGCAGAGCCATGAGCACTTCATTCTACTAGGCATGCACAAGTACAGTCCATACCTGCCTAGCAGAATGCAGCGCTCGTGCATGGTGGAAAATAGCAGAGCATGAGCACTTTATTCTACTAGGCATGCACAAGTACAGTCCATACCTGCCTAGCAGAATGCAGCGCTCGTGCATGGTGGAAAATAGCAGAGCATGAGCACTTTATTCTACTAGGCATGCACAAGTACAGTCCATACCTGCCTAGCAGAATGCAGCGCTCGTGCATGGTGGAAAATAGCAGAGCCATGAGCACTTCATTCTACTAGGCATGCACAAGTACAGTCCATACCTGCCTAGCAGAATGCAGCGCTCGTGCATGGTGGAAAATAGCAGAACATGAGCACTTCATTCTACTAGGCATGCACAAGTACAGTCCAAACCTGCCTAGCAGAATGCAGCGCTCGTGCATGGTGGAAAATAGCAGAGCATGAGCACTTCATTCTACTAGGCATGCACAAGTACAGTCCATACCTGCCTAGCAGAATGCAGCGCTCGTGCATGGTGGAAAATAGCAGAGCATGAGCACTTTATTCTACTAGGCATGCACAAGTACAGTCCATACCTGCCTAGCAGAATGCAGCGCTCGTGCATGGTGGAAAATAGCAGAGCCATGAGCACTTCATTCTACTAGGCATGCACAAGTACAGTCCATACCTGCCTAGCAGAATGCAGCGCTCGTGCATGGTGGAAAATAGCAGAGCATGAGCACTTCATTCTACTAGGCATGCACAAGTACAGTCCATACCTGCCTAGCAGAATGCAGCGCTCGTGCATGGTGGAAAATAGCAGAGCCATGAGCACTTCATTCTACTAGGCATGCACAAGTACAGTCCATACCTGCCTAGCAGAATGCAGCGCTCGTGCATGGTGGAAAATAGCAGAGCATGAGCACTTAATTCTACTAGGCATGCACAAGTACAGTCCAAACCTGCCTAGCAGAATGCAGCGCTCGTGCATGGTGGAAAATAGCAGAGCATGAGCACTTTATTCTACTAGGCATGCACAAGTACAGTCCATACCTGCCTAGCAGAATGCAGCGCTCGTGCATGGTGGAAAATAGCAGAGCCATGAGCACTTCATTCTACTAGGCATGCACAAGTACAGTCCATACCTGCCTAGCAGAATGCAGCGCTCGTGCATGGTGGAAAATAGCAGAACATGAGCACTTCATTCTACTAGGCATGCACAAGTACAGTCCAAACCTGCCTAGCAGAATGCAGCGCTCGTGCATGGTGGAAAATAGCAGAGCATGAGCACTTCATTCTACTAGGCATGCACAAGTACAGTCCATACCTGCCTAGCAGAATGCAACGCTCGTGCATGGTGGAAAATAGCAGAGCATGAGCACTTTATTCTACTAGGCATGCACAAGTACAGTCCATACCTGCCTAGCAGAATGCAGCGCTCGTGCATGGTGGAAAATAGCAGAGCATGAGCACTTTATTCTACTAGGCATGCACAAGTACAGTCCATACCTGCCTAGCAGAATGCAGCGCTTGTGCATGGTGGAAAATAGCAGAGCATAAGCACTTCATTCTACTAGGCATGCACAAGTACAGTCCATACCTGCCTAGCAGAATGCAGCGCTCGTGCATGGTGGAAAATAGCAGAGCATGAGCACTTTATTCTACTAGGCATGCACAAGTACAGTCCATACCTGCCTAGCAGAATGCAGCGCTCGTGCATGGTGGAAAATAGCAGAGCATGAGCACTTTATTCTACTAGGCATGCACAAGTACAGTCCATACCTGCCTAGCAGAATGCAGCGCTCGTGCATGGTGGAAAATAGCAGAGCCATGAGCACTTCATTCTACTAGGCATGCACAAGTACAGTCCATACCTGCCTAGCAGAATGCAGCGCTCGTGCATGGTGGAAAATAGCAGAACATGAGCACTTCATTCTACTAGGCATGCACAAGTACAGTCCAAACCTGCCTAGCAGAATGCAGCGCTCGTGCATGGTGGAAAATAGCAGAGCATGAGCACTTCATTCTACTAGGCATGCACAAGTACAGTCCATACCTGCCTAGCAGAATGCAGCGCTCGTGCATGGTGGAAAATAGCAGAGCCATGAGCACTTTATTCTACTAGGCATGCACAAGTACAGTCCATACCTGCCTAGCAGAATGCAGCGCTCGTGCATGGTGGAAAATAGCAGAGCATGAGCACTTTATTCTACTAGGCATGCACAAGTACAGTCCATACCTGCCTAGCAGAATGCAGCGCTCGTGCATGGTGGAAAATAGCAGAGCCATGAGCACTTCATTCTACTAGGCATGCACAAGTACAGTCCATACCTGCCTAGCAGAATGCAGCGCTCGTGCATGGTGGAAAATAGCAGAGCATGAGCACTTTATTCTACTAGGCATGCACAAGTACAGTCCATACCTGCCTAGCAGAATGCAGCGCTCGTGCATGGTGGAAAATAGCAGAGCATGAGCACTTTATTCTACTAGGCATGCACAAGTACAGTCCATACCTGCCTAGCAGAATGCAGCGCTCGTGCATGGTGGAAAATAGCAGAGCCATGAGCACTTCATTCTACTAGGCATGCACAAGTACAGTCCATACCTGCCTAGCAGAATGCAGCGCTCGTGCATGGTGGAAAATAGCAGAGCATGAGCACTTTATTCTACTAGGCATGCACAAGTACAGTCCATACCTGCCTAGCAGAATGCAGCGCTCGTGCATGGTGGAAAATAGCAGAGCCATGAGCACTTCATTCTACTAGGCATGCACAAGTACAGTCCATACCTGCCTAGCAGAATGCAGCGCTCGTGCATGGTGGAAAATAGCAGAGCCATGAGCACTTCATTCTACTAGGCATGCACAAGTACAGTCCATACCTGCCTAGCAGAATGCAGCGCTCGTGCACGGTGGAAAATAGCAGAGCATGAGCACTTTATTCTACTAGGCATGCACAAGTACAGTCCATACCTGCCTAGCAAAATGCAGCGCTCGTGCATGGTGGAAAATAGCAGAACATGAGCACTTCATTCTACTAGGCATGCACAAGTACAGTCCAAGCCTGCCTAGCAGAATGCAGCGCTCGTGCATGGTGGAAAATAGCAGAGCATGAGCACTTTATTCTACTAGGCATGCACAAGTACAGTCCATACCTGCCTAGCAGAATGCAGCGCTCGTGCATGGTGGAAAATAGCAGAGCATGAGCACTTCATTCTACTAGGCATGCACAAGTACAGTCCATACCTGCTCAGCAGAATGCAGCGCTCGTGCATGGTGGAAAATAGCAGAGCATGAGCACTTCTTTCTACTAGGCATGCACAAGTACAGTCCATACCTGCCCAGCAGAATGCAGCGCTCGTGCATGGTGGAAAAAAGCAGAGCATGAGCACTTCATTCTACTAGGCATGCACAAATACAGTCCATACCTGCCCAGCAGAATGCAGCGCTCGTGCATGGTGGAAAATAGCAGAGCATGAGCACTTCAATCTACTAGGCATGCACAAGAATGCAGCGCTCGTGCATGGTGGAAAATAGCAGAGCCATGAGCACTTCATTCAACTAGGCATGCACAAGTACAGTCCATACCTGCCTAGCAGAATGCAGCGCTCGTGCATGGTGGAAAATAGCAGAGCATGAGCACTTCATTCTACTAGGCATGCACAAGTACAGTCCATACCTGCCCAGCAGAATGCAGCGCTCGTGCATGGTGGAAAATAGCAGAGCATGAGCACTTTATTCTACTAGGCATGCACAAGTACAGTCCATACCTGCCTAGCAGAATGCAGCGCTCGTGCATGGTGGAAAATAGCAGAGCATGAGCACTTTATTCTACTAGGCATGCACAAGTACAGTCCATACCTGCCTAGCAGAATGCAGCGCTCGTGCATGGTGGAAAATAGCAGAGCCATGAGCACTTCATTCTACTAGGCATGCACAAGTACAGTCCATACCTGCCTAGCAGAATGCAGCGCTCGTGCATGGTGGAAAATAGCAGAGCATGAGCACTTCATTCTACTAGGCATGCACAAGTACAGTCCATACCTGCCCAGCAGAATGCAGCGCTCGTGCATGGTGGAAAATAGCAGAGCATGAGCACTTTATTCTACTAGGCATGCACAAGTACAGTCCATACCTGCCTAGCAGAATGCAGCGCTCGTGCATGGTGGAAAATAGCAGAGCATGAGCACTTTATTCTACTAGGCATGCACAAGTACAGTCCATACCTGCCTAGCAGAATGCAGCGCTCGTGCATGGTGGAAAATAGCAGAGCATGAGCACTTCATTCTACTAGGCATGCACAAGTACAGTCCATACCTGCCCAGCAGAATGCAGCGCTTGTGCATGGTGGAAAATAGCAGAGCATGAGCACTTCATTCTACTAGGCATGCACAAGTACAGTCCATACCTGCCTAGCAGAATGCAGCGCTCGTGCATGGTGGAAAATAGCAGAGCATGAGCACTTCATTCTACTAGGCATGCACAAGTACAGTCCAAACCTGCCCAGCAGAATGCAGCGCTCGTGCATGGTGGAAAATAGCAGAGCATGAGCACTTCATTCTACTAGGCATGCACAAGTACAGTCCATACCTGCCTAGCAGAATGCAGCGCTCATGCTCAGAGGAAAAAAAGAACAGTATGAGCTCTTGGTTCAACTGGGAGATGCACGGACCCTCACTTGCGCATGCCCAGTCCTGATCAGCTTGTCCGCGGCCGGTAGCCCAGCCAGAAGCCGTGTTCTCCCCAGAATTTTTTTTCAGCCGGGTGGCATGAAAATGTAGCTGGGTGGGACGAGATGAAAGAATGCAGGACTGGTGCTTCTGTGAGCAACTACGCTTACAGAATAGGAGGAGGTGAGCTGATAACGGGTGCTTACCAAAACTAGCCGGGTGGAGCACCTGGCTAAAAGAGCCTGGGGAAAACCTTGCAGAAGGTAAAGGGGATCCCTGTGCTGGAACTACGAGACTCCAGGACACCTCCGGACCATCCAGACGCTTCCAACTACTTTGGAGACTTGATTTCCCCTCATGCAAATTTTATGTAAATTGTATGCAGCTTGTATACCGACCACATTCACAGCTGCACACAATGTGTTATATTTGCATGCAAGCCGTGTTTACTGATTTACAGTAGGTGCATGTAATGGTTTCTACATAGATTTGGTAAGATTGGATGAAAAAGCTTGGATCGTTAGTGGCCACCCTAATGGTGACCAATCTTCTATACGTTTGTCCAGAAGTTACCTGAGTCCTGGAAGGAGCCAGCAGATGGAGATTGTCTATATATTGTCTATATATTGCACTGTGAGAGACAAGTCGGCAAGGGTGGGGGGGTTGCCATATGCTTCAGATCCTCGTTGAACATAAGGCCCCTGCCCATAGGCCCCACTGAAACCTTTGAATGTCTTGCAGCTCAACTGTCAGCAGAAGTAAACATCAACATATTGCTCATATACCGCCCCCCAAAAAATGGTCCAGCCTTTCTTAAGGAAATATCTGAACTCTTATCCTGCGTAACAGTGGAACACCCTAGATGGATCATCCTGGGAGACTTCAATGCATGGGTGGATGATCACGACTCCCAGCTAGGAAGTGAACTACTTCTCATAATGAGTGAACTGGGTCTCTCTCAGGCTGTCAACCTCCCCACCCACACGAAAGGGCACACCCTGGATCTTATATTTCATTCCGGACTTTTAATATCACACATGGATATAAACCCAGTGGTATGGTCAGACCACCACACCATCCACTTCTCTCTGACAGCACCAGCGATAAAACACAGAGGGAAAGAACTCATAAAATACCGTTCACTGAAAGATGTCTCACCCCAGCACGTTCAGAATCTCCTCAACTTCGACGCATTAACCAATCATTGCGCAGACCCAGACTCCATGGTCCTGATATACAACCATGCAGTGTCATCTGCCTATGACGCCCTCGCTCCAGTTCGCATCAAACGGTCTACACCACTTCACCATGCACGGTGGTTTGACAGCTCACTAAAGGACCTAAAGAAAGAAGTGCGCAGACTAGAAAGGAAGTGGCGAAAATCTCAGAATTCAAAAGATAAACACACCCTTGTCTCTCACCTGGAAAGCTACCAAAATGCGATCACCAAGAAAAAATCCTCCTACCTATCACAGGAGATCGCAAAGGCCGCCAACAGACCAGCCCAACTATTCCGCACAGTTGATAGACTCTGTAATCCATCCTGTCTAAAACCTACTATAACTCCCTCAAAGGAGCTATGCGAGAAATTTGCTTGCTACTTTGCTGACAAAGTATCTTCTATTCGGTCTCTCATTCAGTCCACAGCACCCAAGACTCATGCAACTAATGGAAATAGCTGCAAAAACAGCCTAACACCCTGGACTGACTTCAAAAGTATTAGTGAGGAAGAGATCTCAGACATCCTCTGTCGTCTCCTCCAGACAACCTGGACCCTGGACCAACTAAACATATGCTGAAATGTCCTGACCTGCTTGGTCCAGCATTTCACAAAATAGTAAATTGCTCTCTGCAAGCAGGGAGGTTTCCTACCTCTCTAAAAGAAGGAATCATCAAGCCCCTTCTTAAAAAACCTTCCACGGATCCAGATGCTATGAGCAGCTACAGACCTGTCTCCAACCTCCCCTTCTTAGGTAAAGTTATTGAAAAGGCTGTCTATCTTCAACTTGAAACCAGGCTGTCAGTAAACAACATCCTGGACCCTCTACAATCTGGCTTTAAGAAACACCACAGCTGTGAAACAGCCCTCATCCAAGTCTGCAACGATCTGCTCATGGCAAGGGACAGAGGGGAATGCTCCATCCTAATCCTGTTGGATCTCTCAGCTGCTTTTGATACAGTTGACCATGAAATCCTGCTTAACAGACTGCAGGAGTACTGTGGCATCAGTGGATCAGTCCTCCAGTGGTTCAGATCATTCCTGACTGACAGAACACAGAGAGTATGCCTAGGACCTATAATGTCCAAACGTGCACCTCTACAATTCGGAGTGCCACAAGGATCAATCCTATCCCCTCTGCTGTTTGCAATCTACATGTTGCCACTCGGTACACTTATCCAACGACATGGCCTGACGTACCACTGCTACGCCGATGACACACAGCTATACCTGTCCTTCAAACCTGGTGGAACAGACCCTACCCCAAAAATAAACTCTTGCTTAGCTGAGCTTCAGGCATGGATGAATGATAACTGGTTGAAACTGAATGCTGACAAAACTGAGGTCCTGTTTGTCCAAAGCCAGTGCCTGCCATCAAAACAGCTCTATCCTAAAGCAACACCAATCAGGATTGGGAATTCAGACATAAACAGCTCCAACCTTGTGCGCAGCCTTGGCGTACTAATCGATGGGGAATTGAGTTTCAGAAACCAAATTTCATCTGTAGTTAAATCTTCCTTCTTTCATCTGAAGAACATTGCAAAGATTAAACATCTGATTCCCCCAGAGGATCTTCAAACCCTAGTCCACGCCTTCATCACATCACGGCTGGACTACTGCAATGCCCTTTATGCTGGCCTCCCCAAAAAGGACCTGCGTCGCCTGCAATTAGTGCAGAATGCTGCTGCCAGATTGCTAACAAACCAGCCTCGCCACTGTCACATTACACCGATCCTTCGCTCACTGCACTGGCTACCAGTAGAATGGAGAATACTCTTCAAGATTGGACTGCTGACATTCAAATCCCTGCACAATCTGGGCCCTGGATACATGAAGGACTTGCTGAAGCTGCACCACACCTCTCACAACCTCAGATCAGCAAGTTCTATAAACCTGGTCACTCCCAGAGTGCACCTCAAAAAATCTGGAGACAGAGCCTTCTGTCATGCTGCCCCTACTCTTTGGAACTCCCTACCACACCCAGTAAAGACAGCACCATCCCTGGAGCTATTCAAATCCAGACTGAAAAGCCACCTGTTTAGCCTGGCATTTCCAGATTTATAAAATTCTTCCTCTGTACCACGATGGTCGGAGCCATGCTTATGCGCTTTGAGTCCCACGGGAGAAAAGCGCTTTACAAATGTTATTTGTTGTTGTTGTTGTTATATAACTTTATCTACATTTTAGCAGTACTGTATACACTCACCTAAAGGATTATTAGGAACGCCTGTTCAATTTCTTATTAATGCAGCTATCTAATCAACCAATCACTTGGCAGTTACTTCAATGCATTTAGGGGTGTGGTCCTGGTCAAGACAATCTCATGAACTCCAAACTGAGTGTCAGAATGGGAAAGAAAGGTGATTTAAGAAATTTTGAACGTGTCATGGTTGTTGGTGCCAGACGGGCCGGTCTGAGTATTTTACAATCTGCTCAGTTACTGGAATTTTCACGCACAACCATTTTCTAGGGTTTACAAAGAATGGTGTGAAAAGGGAAAAACATACAGTATGCGGCAGTCCTGTGGGAGAAAATGCCTCGTTGATGCTAGAGGTCGGAGGAGAGAATGGGCCGACTGAGTCAAGCTGATAGAAGACCAACGTTGACTGAAATAACCAAGGTATGCAGCAAAGCATTTATGAAGCCACAACACGCACAACCTTGAGGCGGATGGGCTGCAACAGCAGAAGACCCCACCCGGGTACCACTCCTCTCCACTACAAATAGGAAAAAGAGGCTACAGTTGAAGCAAAATTGGACAGTTGAAGACTGGAAAAATGTTGCCTGGTCTGATGAGTCTCGATAGTCAGAATTTGGCGTAAACAGAATGAGAACATGGATCCATTATGCCTTGTTACCAGTGTGCAAGGGTGGTGGTGGTGTAAGGGTGTGGGGGATGTTTTCTTGGCACACTTTAGGCCCCTTAGTGCCAGTTGGGCATCGTTTAAATACCACAGACTGCCTGAGCATTGTTTCTGACCATGTCCATCTCTTCATGACCACCATGTACCCATCCTCTGATGGCTGCTTCCAGCAGGATAATGCACCATGTCACAAAGCTCCAATCATTTCACATTGGTTTCTTGAACATGACAATGAGGTCACTGTACTAAAATGGCCCCACAGTCACCAGATCTCAGCCCAATAGAGCAGCTTTGGGATGTGATGGAACGGGAGCTTCATGCCCTGGATGTGCATCCCACAAATCTCCAACAACTGCAAGATGCTATCCTATCAATATGGGCCAACATTTCTAAAGAATGCTTTCAGCACCTTGTTCAATCAATGCCACGTAGAATTAAGGCAGTTCTGAAGGCGAAAGGGGGTCAAACACCGTATTAGTGGGGAGTTCCTAATAATCCTTTAGGTGAGTGTACGTGTTAATTTTGTTAATGCAAAGAATGGGGTGGATTACCTGGCATATCTACAGCCTAGCTGTAATGCATTTTTAGGCTGCACACGCTGCTCTGCCTGTTGCTGCCATTTCAGCCACCACTCTAGCACTTCATTACCCCTCTTGCCTGCACTTTACAGGAGTTTGTCAAGGACATGGCGGCCAGTAATGACTTTTTAGCCGAGTCATGGCAGTGATTGGACTGTTCATGTAGCGCTCTTCTGAAAGAAGAAATCTCTACATCTGCTAATTGTTCTTTTGCTTAAAGTGTACCAGAGAAGTCATGTGACATGATGAAAAAAAAAGACATGTGCATATACAGTGGCAAGCATACAGACATTAAAGGGATACTGTAGGGGGTCGGGGGAAAATGAGCTGAACTTATCCGGGGCTTCTAATGGTCCCCCGCAGACATCCTGTGCCCGCGCAGCCGCTCACCGATGCTCCGGCCCCGCCTCCGGTTCACTTCTGGAATTTCTGACTTTAAAGTCAGAAAACCACTGCGCCTGCGTTGCCGTGTCCTCGATCCCGCTGATGTCATCGAGAGCGCACAGCGCAGGCCCAGTATGGTCTGTGTCTGCGCAGTACACTTCTGGTGACATCAGCGGGAGCGAGGACACGGCAACGCAGGCGCAGTGGTTTTCTGACTTTAAAGTCAGAAATTCCAGAAGGGAACCGGAGGCGGGGCCGGAGCATTGGGGAGTGGCATGCGCCAACACAGGATGTCTGCGGGGGACCATTAGAAGCCCCGGGTAAGTTCAACTCATTTTCCCCCGACCCCCCCCCCCCCCCCCCCCCCCCTACAGTATCCCTTTAAGGCCCGCTTCACATCTGCATTTTTTTCCGGAGCCAGCCTCCTGGATCCTGGAAAACTGTCCGTTTTTACGTGTGTTTTTAAACGTCCATTCTCCATAGAATCCTATTGTGCTGCGAAAAGGTCCGGAAAATTGGGTCCTGCTGCAATTTTTTTCGTCCATTCAGCGGAACGGAGCACAGAACCCTACGGCCGGTTCCATTGGCAAATGCTAATGTGAACCGAGGCTTATGCTGTGCTCCTTTCTCTTTTCCCTGCCTGAGGGCTGGTGCACACCGAGCGGCTTTTTGGGCGTTTTCAGATCCGCTTGCGGCTGCGGATCTGCTTGGTCAATGTATCTCAATGGGGTGGTGCACACCAGAGCGGCAGGCGTTTTGCAGAAACGAAAAATGCCTGGGTGAGGCATTTTTTGGATTGCGGATGCGTTTCTGCCTCAATGTTAAGTATAGGAAAAACGCAAACCGCTCTGAAAAACGGCACTTCAGAGCGGTTTTGCAGGCGTTTTTTGTTACAGTAGCTGTTCAGTAACAGCTTTACTGTAACAATACAGGAAATCTACTACACCAAAAACGCTTCCCAAAACCGCAAAATGCTAGCTGAAACGCTACAGAAAAAGAAGAAAAAGCGTTTCAAAATCTGCTAGCATTTTGCGGATCTGCTAGCGGGTTTTGGTGTGCACCAGCCCTGAAAGAGTGTTTATAATTAGCTATAGTCATTCACTGATAACAAATTACAGCTAAGCAGATACCTGGGCTGTTAACTGTGAGGGGAAAAGATAAAAAAGGTCAATAGTTTATGTATTTTCACTCTGGGACTCTTGAGACACTCCAATTGAGCAGAGACTATAAAACATTAGTTGTGCTTTGTAAATGTTTATACATAAAATAAAAGCTTTAGATATCTAAAAGTCATTTTTAGGAGTAGAAGGGCAGATCCAATTGTTTCTCATTAGTGTATTTTCATCTCTGGTTTACTTTAAAGTGAATATTATACGAGATAAAATATGGGTTCATTACTAATGACCTCCTTACGTAGATTATATAATCAATACACCCCCCCCCCCCCCTCACTCAATTGGGGAATGTAGCCTCTCCTCCATCTCCTCCAGGTTCCAATATCACAAGTGCCCCTGAGAGTACCTCTCCTACAATCACAGATGCATAAAAAACACAGAAAAATTGCATGCATTTGCGTTTCCAAGATGGTGGTAGCACAATTTTGATACAGCAACTCACATCAGAAATTTTTAACGGTGGGTGAGTTTTAGCTACTCTTTCCCTGAAAATAAGGCCCTAGCTGGAATTTTGAGCAAGCTTGAAATATAAGCCCTACCTAAAAAAATAAGCCCTAGTGGAAGTTAACCTTCTTGCCGGTTATCCCGAGCTTTTTTTTTTTTTGTTTACTGCATGCAGCTAGCATTTTGCTAGCTGTGTGCATATTCCGCTCGCCGCCGATTTGCCGCTACCTGCCGCGCCGTGCCGACCCCCCCCCCCCTCCCCTCCAGACCCCTTGCGCAGCCTGGCCAATCAGTGCCAGGCAGCGCTGAGGGGTGGATCGGGATTCCCTCTGATGTCCCGACGTCCATGATGTCGGTGATGTCATCCCGCCCCGTCGCCATGGTGATGAGGGAAGCCCAGCAGGAAATCCCATTCTGAACGGGATTTCCTGCTTGCAAAGGTTGCCGGCGGCGATCGAAGTGGGTAGCGGGATGTCGCTTGTCAGCGGCTATCATGTAGCGAGCCCTGGGCTCGCTACATGATTTAAAAAATAAAAAAAAAAAAGTGCTGCGCCGCCCCCTTGCCGTCAGAATTGAAACGGCAAGGGGGTTAAAGAGGAGAAGGAGGTGGCAAGCAAGTAGGGACACAGCGGGTGCAGTGCTGATAGGTCATGGGTCCTCTCATCCCAGCACACAGCAAGGTTATCAGCTGTGTGCAGGGAAGACAGGGCAGGTGCCTGATCGGTACAGTAGCATACCCGCAAATCCAGGAACAGCACTGTACAAAGGAACTGGAAATGTTCTGCTGAGACACTTCCTGATAGAAATATAAGACATCGCCTGAAAATAAGCCCTAGCACATCTTTTAGAGCAAAAATTAATATAAGACACTGTCTTATTTTCGGGGAAACAAGGAAGTAGTATTATACTTTTTTTTTTCTTTTGCTCTGATACTCTTTTTAAAAACCATAAATGATGGTGAGCTGTACGTGGATGAGAAGCGCTGTTGTGCGCAAGTTCATTGACTGCCAACCTGTTGTACCATACATTGCTAAACAATTTATTGATTAAAATGTGATCATGAGATAATTCTGTCTACTAGATGGCATATCGATTGTTGGATTGCATCAATGGCATCAATCAGGGCAGCACGGTGGGGTAGTGGTTAGCTCTCTCGCCTTGCAGCGCTGGGTCCCTGGTTCGAATCCCAGCCAGGGCACTATCTGCAAAGAGTTTGTATGTTCTCTCCGTGTCTGCGTGGGTTTCCTCCGGGCACTCCGGTTTCCTCCCACATACGGATAAGTTAATTGGCTCCCCCTAAAAAATTGGCCCTAGACTACAGTACTTACACTACATAATATAGACATATGGCAATGGTAGGGATTAGATTGTGAGCTCCTTTGAGGGACAGTTAGTGACAAGATATATATATATACACTGTACAGTGCTGCGTAATATGTCGGCGCTATATAAATACTAAATAATAATAATAATAATAATGTCTGCTCTGCAGCTCATGTTTGGTCAGGGCAGTGCCTGTATTTTTTTGCTTTAACCTCCTTGGCGGTTATCCCGAACTAGAGTCGGGACCTTACACACAGCTCAGAGCAGTAATTCCGACCTCTGCTCAGGGTGGCTGCCAGAGGCTGTATGCAGAGTATAGCATGCAGCGGGCGGTTTACATACCTCCCGGGGGATCCCGACATCGGCCGGCATTCTTCTTCCTCTCCTCCAGGGCTCTGCTGCCTCCTGGTGAGATCGCCGGCTGTCTTCATGACATCAGTCGGCAATCTCACTTTAGAGTTGCAGCGCCACCCGGAGGATGGAGGCATAACTGCAGCGCTGGAGACAGGGAGGCGAGTGATTACCTGGGCTGTGCAGATCTCCCTGGCAGCAGGATTTTTTTCCCCCAGGTTTTAGGGTCTGAAGGTGTGCAAAAAAATTGCACCGCTTTTAGACCCTAAAATCCGGAAAGAATCAGAACGCCAAGGGGGTTAAAGGTCAACTGAAGTGAGAGGGATATGGAGGCTGCAATATTTATTTCCTTGTAAACCATACCAGTTGCCTGGCAGCCCTGCTGATCTATTTGGCTGCCGTAGTGTCTGAATCACACCAGAAACCAGCATGCAGATAATCCAGTCAGATCTGACAATAATGTCAGAAACACCTGATCTGCTGCATGCTTGTTCAGGGGCTGTGGCTAAAAGTATTAGAGGCAGAGGATCAGCAGGGTAGAAAGGTATCATCGGAAAATCAACCCCGTTATTGATTGGGAGCTGTTTGTACACACTTTGCAACTTCTTGTCAGATTACATATCGATCTGATGGGAAATTGCATCGTGTGTACCCAGCATTAGATGGCCATACTTAAAGGCTGCCACACACTGGTTGATTGCCACCAGATCGACCAGCAGATAGATCCATCTGTGATTGAATCTGATCAAAGAGGGATCTTTTGGCTGCCTACACTGCAAACAGATTTTGATTCGCTTTCACTGTGAAACCGATTCACAATCTCCACCCCCCCCCCCCCCCCCCCCATACATTACCTGATCCGGCCGGTACGAGTCCCCCGGTCTCCGCTGCCTCTTCTCCGCTCTGGGCTCCAGGGCTGCAGCTTCACTGTACTTCCTGTCGGGGGAAGTTTAAACAGAGGGCGCTTTGCTGTCTAATTAAACTTCCCCTCGACAGGAAGTAAGTGAAGCTGGAGCCCAGCGCAGAGAAGACAGCGGGGACACACGTCGGCGGAACAGGTAATGTATTACCGCTAGCGTCGGTCGTCGGTCATTCTAACGCCACTATCGACGCATTCCCGACCTGGCGGCGATCGATCAAAATCTTCAGCGCGGACAGATCAACAGGAACGATCGATTTCGGACGAAAATCGATCGTTCAGTCAGCGTTTGCAACGATTGCACAGCAGATTCGATCACAGTGATCGAATCTGCTGTATATCGATGGGAAATAGTATGTGTATGGGCCCCTTAAGATGATGACCACTAGATTGGCCATCTTGGAGATGCCTCTCTGATTGAATTTGATCAGAGAGAAATCTATTACCTTCCCACACAGTGCACCAATTTCAATATGAAATCGATCGGTAATCTACCTAGGGCCTCCGTATGCCCACCCCTTGTATCATCGAATTGGACGAATATCGATGCTGCACAATTAGTAATGTGTGGGCACACTTTAGTCCTTTACTTATTCTGTACAAAGATGTTTACTTTGTTGAGGCCAGGCTGTGTCTGGCTGTGTCTGGCTATTTCACTATTTGTGCTCTGCCAGTTTCCAGCGGCAGTCCATCACAGACTAGAGATGGAAAGGACCAGTTGGTGAAGACGTTTGTGCAGTCGCTTATCTACTTAATGTCTTGGAAATGCTGTGTTTTTTTTTTTTGTTTTTTTTTGCTGTTTTTTTTTTTGTGCTGTGGCGCTTCATGCCTTTTTAGGCTTTCTGTGTAACCCTCTTTTTTTGTTTAGTGAGAATACATTTGCCAGTGTATGCATGAAAAGTTGCATTTTGGGAAAATGAATGGGACATTGTTGATATGCCTGTAAAAAGTTTGCAAACCTTCCATTAGACATTTCTGAATCTTGCAATAGATGTAGTTGTCGTACATCTGGTGGAGAGGGGAACTCCGGGTATGTCTCAGGTGGTTCCACCCGCCTGCTGTGCTACGCAGATTTACAACTCTGATTTATGGCGTACCTCTTTCCTGTCCCTCCTCTCTGTCCAGAGATATTGGCTGGTTAG
Organism: Hyperolius riggenbachi; assembly: GCF_040937935.1. Lineage (NCBI taxonomy): Eukaryota > Metazoa > Chordata > Amphibia > Anura > Hyperoliidae > Hyperolius > Hyperolius riggenbachi. The sequence continues at coordinate 254,644,857 of NC_090656.1, forward strand.
TGAATTCTCTTGGACCACTTAAAGTTGGCCATACACTAATAGATGGCCATCAGAACGTCACTAATCTTCAACTGTGGCCACCAGATTGGACCATCAGATACAACCCTTTCAGATCAAGGAAAAACGGAAGGTCCGCACCAGTCCAAGGTTCCAAGCTTTATTAGGACATATACATCAGCAAGACATTAGGACAAGCATCAGAGAGCTGACATGTTTCGAGCCATTCAGGCCCTTAATCATAGCTCTCAGATCAAATCTGATCGAATCCCTCCATACACTAGCCACAGATTTTTTTAAATAGATTTCAGCATGAAATCTATTATCTGTAGTGCTGCACGCTGCCTGCCAGCTCTCCGCTCCAGATCCTGCCCATCTGTGTCCCCAGGCCGTGCAGAGTGTAGGCAGCAGAGCTTACACTCAGCTGTCCGTCGACATGTCTTCTCTTCCTCCCCGCTGGGTGCTCCTCTCTGTCTTCTCTCCCAGGACACTTGTGTGAGATAATGAACCCTAGAGGTCAAACACGAGAAGCACCATGGCATGTACTATACGTGACCTCAGGAGGCCTCTAGTGTTTGTCACGTGACACAGGCGCCCCCCGGGAGAGAACAAACAGTGAGGAGTGATTGGCGGGGATGGAGAGAAGATGCGCACTGGCAGATAAGGGAGTGTAAGCTCTGCTCCCAGCACTGCACATTGGTATCCCACTACCACCGCGATTCCCAACCTGTCGGTGACTGAGCAATATCTTCCTTCTGGTGCAATTGACTGATTCAATTCATTTCCGCTGGAAATTAGGCATGGTGGCATCGATTTTTAACAGATTCGTACAGAATGAACGAATGTTGAGAAAACTTCATTAAAGCGGACCCAAACCAAACATTTTTTTTTTATTCAAAATATGTAGTTGCACCACTCTGACACATACAAAGATAAATAAACACACCTTTAAGCCTGTGAGCATTTCAGTGCATGCTTTTCACCCTTCTCTTTCCATAACTAGGGTTATTCAGGTGGCAGCCATTACTTCTGAGCTTAGTAGGAGGTTGTAGATCATGGGTGTGTTTGTCATCAGCTACCCTCCCTCACAGGGGCGTCGTCTATGTGAAATTTCACACAAGCTGAGATCGCCTCCCCTGTGACATCATCAGTAGCAGCCTGTGTTTCGGTTTTTATCTCCTCCACCTGTCTGCCGGATTCTGTACCGGCAATATGAAAGGAAGGGAGGGGATCCTCCAATAAATGTAAAATATTTTATATTTGTCATCATGCAGCTGAAAAAAAGGCTGCTATTTATCATAATTTAGAAAATAAATTTTATTTCTGAAATCTTGTATTTTTAATTTGGGTCCACTTTAAGTGTATGGCCTCCTTAACCACTTGAGGACCTAGGGCTTTCTACCCCTTAAGGACCGGCCACTTTTTTTCCATTCAGACCACTGCAGCTTTCACGGTTTATTGCTCGCTCATACAACCTACCACCTAAATGAATTTTGGCTCCTTTTCTTGTCACTAATAAAGCTTTCTTTTGGTGCTATTTGATTGCTCCTGCGATTTTTACTTTTTATTATATTCATCAAAAAAGACATGAATTTTGGCAAAAAAATGATTTTTTTAACTTTCTGTGCTGACATTTTTCAAATAAAGTATAATTTCTGTATACATGCAGCGCGAAAAATGTGGACAAACATGTTTTTGATAAAAAAAAAAACCCATTCAGTGTATATTTATTGGTTTGGGTAAAAGTTATAGCGTTTACAAACTATGGTGCAAAAAGTGAATTTTCCCATTTTCAAGCATCTCTGACTTTTCTGACCCCCTGTCATGTTTCATGAGGGGCTAGAATTCCAGGATAGTATAAATACCCCCCAAATGACCCCATTTTGGAAAGAAGACATCCCAAAGTATTCACTGAGAGGCATAGTGAGTTCATAGAAGATATTATTTTTGTCACAAGTAAGCGGAAAATGACACTTTGTGAGAAAAAAAAAAAAAAAAAAAAAAAAAGTTTCCATTTCTTCTAACTTGCGACAAAAAAAAATGAAATCTGCCACGGACTCACCATGCCCCTCTCTGAATACCTTGAAGGGTCTACTTTCCAAAATGGGGTCATTTGTGGGGTGTGTTTACTGTCCTGACATTTTGGGGGGTGCTAAATTGTAAGCACCCCTGTAAAGCCTAAAGGTGCTCATTGGACTTTGGACCCCTTAGCGCAGTTAGGCTGCAAAAAAGTGCCACACGTGGTATTGCCATACTCAGGAGAAGTAGTATAATGTGTTTTGGGGTGTATTTTTACACATACCCATGCTGGGTGGGAGAAATATCTCTGTAAATGACAATTTGTTAATTTTTTTTTTACACACAATTGTCCATTTACAGAGATATTTCTCCCACTCAGCATGGGTATGTGTAAAAATACACCACAAAACACATTATACTACTTCTCCTGAGTACGGCGGTACCACATGTGTGGCACTTTTTTTTGCACCCTAACTGCGCTAAAGGGCCCAAAGTCCAATGAGTACCTTTAGGATTTCACAGGTCATTTTGAGAAATTTCGTTTCAAGACTACTCCTCACGGTTTAGGGCCCCTAAAATGCCAGGGCAGTATAGGAACCCCACAAATGACCCCATTTTAGAAAGAAGACACCCCAAGGTATTCCGTTAGGAGTATGGTGAGTTCATAGAAGATTTTATTTTTTGTCAAAAGTTAGCGGAAAATGACACTTTGTGAAAAAACACAATTAAAATCAATTTCCGCTAACTTTTGACAAAAAATAAAATCTTCTATGAACTCACCATACTCCTAACGGAATACCTTGGGGTGTCTTCTTTCTAAAATGGGGTCATTTGTGGGGTTCCTATACTGCCCTGGCATTTTAGGGGCCCTAAACTGTGAGGAGTAGTCTTGAAACGAAATTTCTCAAAATGACCTGTGAAATCCTAAAGGTACTCATTGGACTTTGGGCCCTTTAGTGCAGTTAGGGTGCAAAAAAGTGCCACACATGTGGTATCGCCATACTCGGGAGAAGTAGTACAATGTGTTTTGGGGTGTATTTTTACACATACCCATGCTGGGTGGGAGAAATACCTCTGTAAATGGACAATTGTGTGTAAAAAAATCAAAAGATTGTCATTTACAGAGATATTTCTCCCACCCAGCATGGGTATGTGTAAAAATACACCCCAAAACACATTGTACTACTTCTCCCGAGTACGGCGATACCACATGTGTGGCACTTTTTTGCACCCTAACTGCACTAAGGGGCCCAAAGTCCAATGAGTACCTTTAGGATTTCACAGGTCATTTTTGTTTCAAGACTACTCCTCACGGTTTAGGGCCCCTAAAATGCCAGGACAGTATAGGAACCCCACTAATGATCCCATTTTAGAAAGAAGACACCCCAAGGTATTCCGTTAGGCGTATGGTGAGTTCATAGAAGTTTTTATTTTTTTGTCACAAGTTAGCGGAAATTGATTTTAATAGTTTTTTTTCACAAAGTGTCATTTTCCGCTAACTTTTGACAAAAAATAAAATCTTCTATGAACTCACCATACTCCGTACGGAATACCTTTGGGTGTCTTCTTTCTAGAATGGGGTCATTTGTGGGGTTCCTATACTGCCCTGGCATTTTAGGGGCCCTAAACCGTGAGGAGTAGTCTTGAAACCAAATGTCGCAAAATGACCTGTGAAATCCTAAAGGTACTCATTGGACTTTGGGCCCCTTAGCGTACTTAGGGTGTAAAAAAGTGCCACACATGTGGTACCGCTGTACTCAGGAGAAGTAGTATAATGCGTTTTGGGGTGTATTTTTACACATACCCATGCTAAGTGGGAGAAATATCTCTGTAAATGACAATTGTTTGATTTTTTTACACACAATTGTCCATTTACAGAGAAATTTCTCCCACCCAGCATGGGTATGTGTAAAAATACACCCCAAAACACATTATACTACTTTTCCTGAGTACGGCGGTACCACATGTGTGACACTTTTTTGCAGCCTAGGTGCGCTAAGGGGCCCAACGTCCTATTCACAGGTCATTTTGAAGCATTTGTTTTCTAGACTACTCCTCGCGGTTTAGGGCCCCTAAAATGCCAGGGCAGTATAGGAACCCCACAAGTGACCCCATTTTAGAAAGAAGACACCCCAAGGTATTCCGTAAGGTGTATGGCGAGTTCATAGAAGATTTTATTTTTTGTCACAAGTTAGTGAAAAATGACACTTTGTGAAAAAAAACCAATAAAAATTAATTTCCGCTAACTTTTGACAAAAAATAAAATCTTCTATGAACTCGTCATACACCTAACAGAATACCTTGGGGTGTCTTTTTTTCTAAAATGGGGTCACTTGTGGGGTTCCTATACCGCCCTGGCATTTTACAGGCCCAAAACCGTGAGTAGTCTGGAAACCAAATGTCTCAAAATGACTGTTCAGGGGTATAAGCATCTGCAAATTTTGATGACAGGTGGTCTATGAGGGGGCGAATTTTGTGGAACCGGTCATAAGCAGGGTGGCCTTTTAGATGACAGGTTGTATTGGGCCTGATCTGATGGATAGGAGTGCTAGGGGGGTGACAGGAGGTGATTGATGGGTGTCTCAGGGGGTGGTTAGAGGGGAAAATAGATGCAATCAATGCACTGGGGAGGTGATCGGAAGGGGGTCTGAGGGTTTGGCCGAGTGATCAGGAGCCCACACGGGGCAAATTGGGGCCTGATCTGATGGGTAGGTGTGCTAGGGGGTGACAGGAGGTGATTGATGGGTGTCTCAAGGTGTGATTAGAGGGGGGAATAGATGCAAGCAATGCACTGGCGAGGTGATCAGGGCTGGGGCCTGAGGGCATTCTGAGGGTGTGGGCGGGTGATTGAGTGCCCTAGGGGCAGATAGGGGTCTAATCTGATAGGTAGCAGTGACAGGGGGTGATTGATGGGTAATTAGTGGGTGTTTAGGGTAGAGAATAGATGGAAACACTGCGCTTGGGTGGTGATCTGATGTCGGATCTGCGGGCGATCTATTGGTGTGGGTGGGTGATCAGTTTGCCCGCAAGGGGCAGGTTAGGGGCTGATTGATGGGTGGCAGTGACAGCGGGTGATTGATGGGTGGCAGTGACAGGGGGTGATTGATGGGTGGCAGTGACAGGGGGTGATTGATGGGTGATTGATAGGTGATTGACAGGTTATCAGTGGGTTATGACAGGGGAGAACAAATGTAAATATTGCACTGGCGAATTGATAAGGGGGGGTCTGAGGGCAATCTGAGCGTGTAGGCGGGCGATTGGGTGCCCGCAAGGGGCAGATTAGGGTCTGATCTGATGGGTAACAGTGACAGGTGGTGATAGGGGGTGATTGATGGGTGATTGATGGGTAATTAGTGGGTGTTTAGAGGAGAGAATAGATGGAAACACTGCGCTTGGGTGGTGATCTGATGTCGGATCTGCGGGCGATCTATTGGTGTGGGTGGGTGATCAGATTGCCCGCAAGGGGCAGGTTAGGGGCTGATTGATGGGTGGCAGTTACAGGGGGTGATTGATGGGTGATAGGTGATTGGCAGGTGATTGACAGGTGATCAGTGGGTTATTACAGGAAAGAACAGATGTAATTAATGCACTGGCGAATTGATAAGGGGGGGGGTCTGAGGGCAATCTGAGCGTGTGGGCGGGTGATTGGGTGCCCGCAAGAGGCAGATTAGGGTCTGATCTGATAGGTAACAGTGACAGGTGGTGATAGGGGGTGATTGATGGGTAATTAGTGGGTGTTTAGAGAAGATAACAGATGTAAACGATACATTTGGGAGGTAATCTGACGGCGGGTTTGCGGGCGATCTAATGGTGTGGGTGGGTGATCAGATTGCCCGCAAGGGGCAGGTTAGGGGCTGATTGATGGGTGGCAGTGACAGGGGGTGATTGATGGGTGATAGGTGATTGACAGGTGATCAGTGGGTTATTACAGGGAAGAACAGATGTAATTAATGCACTGGTGAATTGATAAGGGGGGGTCAGAGGGCAATCTGAGCGTGTGGGCGGGTGATTGGGTGCCCGCAAGGGGCAGATTAGGGTCTGATCTGATAGGTAAAAGTGACAGGTGGTGATAGGGGGTGATTGATGGGTGATTGATGGGTAATTAGTGGGTGTTTAGAGGAGAGAATAGATGTAAACAATGGATTTGGGAGGTGATCTGATGTCGGATCTGTGGGCGATCTATTGGTGTGGGGGGGTGATCAGATTGCCCGCAAGGGGCAGGTTAGGGGCTGATTGATGGGTGGCAGTGACAGGGGGTGATTGACGGGTGATTGACGGGTGATTGACGGGTGATCAGGGGGATAGATGCATACAGTAAACAGGGGGGGGGGGGGTGGTCTGGGGGGGGGGGTCTGGGGAGAATCTGAGGGGTGGGGGGTGATCAGGAGGGGCCAGGGAGCAGGGGGGGGGGGAAATAGCGTTGACAGATAGTGACAGGGAGTGATTGATGGGTGATTAGGGGGGTGATTGGGTGCAAACAGGGGTCTGGGGGGTGGGCAGGGGGGGGTCTGATGGGTGCTGTGGGCGATCTGGGGCAGGGGGGGGAGAAATCAGTGTGCTTGGGTGCAGACTAGGGTGGCTGCAGCCTGCCCTGGTGGTCCCTCGGACACTGGGACCACCAGGGCAGGAGGCAGCCTGTATAATACACTTTGTAAACATTACAAAGTGTATTATACACTTTGTATGCGGCGATCGCGGGGTTAACATCCCGCCGGCGGGATGTTGCGGCGAGCGGTGACAGGCGCCGGCGGAGGATCGCGTCACGGATGACGCGATCGCTCCGCCCATGCCCTTAGAAGGACCGCCGCCTCTGTGGGTGAGCCGGTCCTTCAGGGCTCCACTTCCCGGCCGCCTCTGTGCGTTAGGCGGTCGGGAAGTGGTTAAAGGACCACTATCGCGAAAATCATAACATTTAAAAATACATGTCAACAATTAAGTATCTTTCTTCCAGAGTAAAATAATTGGTAAAGTACTTTTCTCCTATGCTGCTGTCACTTACAGTAGGTAGTAGAAATCTGGCAGAACCGGCAGGTTTTCAACTAGCCCATGACTATAGACCTTCGACCTTGGCGCCGATGCTCGACTCCTGCAGGTACACCACAGCATACAGAGGCACAGCATACAACCCGGAAGGAGGAAGTGTTTGTAGTCACGTGACCGCGGCTTGGAACGCAGCGTGGGAGGCGCCGAGGGGCGGGTTAAAGAAGACTCCTGCTGGGTAAGTTTAACCCCCCGCACACACCCGCTCATGTGCAATGATTAGGTGGATGAAATCCGAATGAAACCCATATCTTTAAAGGAATACTTAAGTCAGGAAAAAAAAATGACATTTACTCACCTGGGGCATCCCTCAGCTCCCCGAAGCTGGATGGTGCCCTCGCAGCCCCGCTCCGATCGTCCTGTCCCCGCCGGCGGCTACTTCCGTTTCGGCGACAGCCGCCGACAGGCTGATTTTCCGCGTTCCCAGCCGCTGCTATCACTCTCTATGCTGCTATAGCGTATATATAGACGCTATAGCAGCATAGAGGGTGATAGCAGCGGCTGGGAACGCGGAAAATCAGCCGCGTTCCCAGCCTGTCGGCGGCTGTCGCCGAAACGGAAGTAGCCGCCGGCGGGGACAGGACGATCGGAGCGGGGCTGCGAGGGCACCATCCAGCTTCGGGGAGCTGAGGGATGCCCCAGGTGAGTAAATGTCATTTTTTTTTCCTGACTTAAGTATTCCTTTAATCCGTCGCTCATCCCTGGTGAATGTATTTATAAAGAATAAAAGTCTTGCTAAGAATCCCCCCATGAAGAGATGGACTAGTCCAAAACCTCGTTAATCGTTAATGTCAGATTTCTACTCCCTACTGTCAGTGACAGCAACATAGGAGAAAAGTAATTTATGGCTCATTTTACTCTGGGAGAAACGCACTTCTTATTCGTATGTGATAGCACATATTTTATATTTTTACATTTTTTTTGCGATAGTGGTCCTTTAACTCTTCTCAGAGCCACCTAACGGGATTGAAGTCAGGTGACTGACAGGTCATTCCATGCCGTGATGGATCGTTCTATAGATCTCAGAATGAATCTACCATTCCTTTACTGGCTTGGCTTATTGTAAACGATAGACCTGCTACACACCATGCAATTTTCACATCCGATCCTACTTCCACTCGAGTAAATGATTGGATGGAGCAAAATAAATATACAGCCTATTGCTTGCCAGCGATCGATTCCCAAGCTCAAAATTGGTCTTTTTCGATTGGAAGCAGATCTGACATGCTGAAAAATACCAAATGAGATACCAGCCATCGATCGTTCCATGTGCATCTGAGTCTAGTAGCCTTTTTCCTCGTGTTTCATTTTCAATCGATATCCAGTCGAGAAGATTGAAATTTTAGCTTTCTCGGAAATCAGATCAATGTCAGATCTGACTATCCAACTGAGTACTTGCTCCAGTAGGATCTGAAGTGAGCATTGCATGGTGTGTAACAGGCCATACATTATAAAGGACAGGAGGTTTGCAGTGTTTTGATGAGCAGAGGCTAGACAGAGACATGTATTCATGCAGTAATTGAATGAATTTAGGGTGGGTGGGGGTCTAGAGGACGACACCTAGGACCAATGAAATTTACCGCGATGCATACTAATGCAGTGGTCTCCCCAGAATATTTTTTTCCAGCCTGGTGGCATGAAAAAGTAGCCAGTTAGGGCACGGCAGGGGGAATGCAGGGTTGGTGCAATTCTGCTTACAGCATACGAGGAGGAGGAGGATGATGAGGCAGCAAGCAGTCGACAGGCGGGTGCTCACCAAAACTAGCCGGGTGGTCCACCCAGCTAAAAGAGCCTAAGGGGGGACACTGCTAATGTGTCTGAGGCCTGGGAACCACTTGTGATTGCAAAATGCTCTAGAAAACGCTAGCTGTTTTGAGAGTAAGTGGTGCGCTTTCAGGGAAAGTGATTTTTGGGCTCAGTCTTCCCTTATGAAATTACGATTGTGCGGTTGTGATTTCGGCAAAATCGCAGTTGCTCCTGTCTGATCATGGACATTCCCTTTATAGCAGTGAAGAGCTTTTGGAATCGCCAGCGATTTTTCTAGAAAGCCTACATTGTGGCTGAAAGCGCTGTAGTGGGGAGGGCTGTGAAGTCGGTACAAAAATCATCAACTCTGACTCTTGAGTTTATGAAACTTCAGACTCCAGGTACCCAAAGATTGCTCTGACTCCTCAGCCCTGTTAGGGGGTCCCAAGCCTATGGTGTCCCCGGTGACAAAAGAAAACCTTGACACGGATTCCACTTGCTTTTTTCTTCTAATATTTCTTCTTTTTTTTTATTTCTTCTCCTTCTCGTTCTCTGTTGTTGAAGAGATGTTACAACTTCCTATCTGTTTGCTAACCTCGTTTCATCTGATCCAAAACTGAAATAAAGGTTGTTGGGCTTTAAAGAAGAACTGAAGTGAGAAGAATATGGAGGCTGCCATATTTACTTCCTTTTAAACAATACCAGTTGCCTGGCTATCCTGCTGATTCCTCTGGCTGCAGTAGCGTCTGAATCACACACCTGGAACAAGCATACAGCAAATCCAGTCACACTTCCAACCTCTTAGCTACAGGCCCTGAACAAGCATGCAGATCAAAGTATTACGCCCCTTACACAGGCTATATTAAATCGGCGAAGGTAGCCAATAACGACCGACTACCGATAATTCAGTGTATGTACAGCAGGTCCCAATCCCCGCCGGGCGATATCAATCCAGCGTGTGTACGAGCTTTTAGATGCATAGGATCAGCAGGGCAGGCATTTTTTTTTTTTTTAAGGAAAGCAATATGGCAACTTCCATATGCCTCTCACTTAAGGTGTGCTTTACAGTGGACCTGAACTCGCACAGGGCAGAGGGAAAACGGAGAGAAATGCACCCTGTATGTATTTAGAGCGTTTACACAGACAGACAAACACAGAACACTTATATCGCACTTTTCTCCTGGCGGTCTCAAAGCGCCAGAGTTGCAGCCACTAGGGGCGCTCTATAGGCAGTAGCAGTGTTGGGAAGACTTGCCCAAGCTCTCGTACTGCATAGGTGCTGGCTTACTGAGCAGGCAGAGCCAAGATTCAGAAAAGGGTTATCTGTGTCAGAGGCAGAGCCCTTAACCCTCACACTATCCAGCCACAGCCTGTTTAGCCTTTCTAATTCCCCCTCATCTGTGACTTATCACCAGTTGTAATTTGATCCCTTAGCTGCGTCAGCTGGCTGCCTCGGTAGAGCAGCTAAATTGTTAACACAGGATGTTAACCCGATGTCTGCTTCCGTGAAAGCAGGAAGTAGACACACTGCAGATTGATTGCAGGATTTGTGAAGAAAGATTTTTCTGTAAAGGTTATGCTGTTGCTTATCTTTTAGAGCAGAGAGGAAGTTCTGAGTTCGGATAAGCCGTATGGCAATTTAATATTAAAACTTCCTTCCCATGAAGACTGCAGCCTGCTCTGAGAGTATGAAGTGACAGTCCAGGACTTTGTGTACAGCAGGAAGTGGTGAGAGTGGACATCTGCTGAGAGATTATGGAAGCTGGCGTGTTAGCCCGCTTCTTAGAATGCCGGTTTCCTGGCACCTGTTCTGATCGCTGCACCCCTATTCCTGCACTGCTTTCTGAGTCACATTGGCCCAGAACAAGCATGCAGATCTGCTCTGCTTGGAATAATTATCTCCATGTGGGTGGCAGATGTGTGTCTTTATCTCCTGAGGGGAGGGGGGGGGGGGGGGGGGGGAGTGCAAAACAAACAAAGCCAGAAACCAGCACAGGGATAAGTTGTGATCTGAGGAAACTCTGCAAGACGGGCAATGGGGATGAGCAGCTAATAAGCAATGTTAAAAACATTACTGACGTGATGGGTTGTAACCCAGTGTGGCCACATTACCAAGTCGCCCTCATTGAGTCGCGTAAAGGGTTCTAACCGATCAGGTGTTTGTTTTGTTTCAAGCATTGAATCTAATGCAAGTATGCAAAAACCTGGGCACGTTCAGCTGATGTTGGATTAAACCTAGTTTAGGAAAGGCTGTAGTTTTCCAAGATGGGGGTCGGAGGTTTCAGGGGGGCACTAAAGGCGGACGGACATCACTCTATGTATGGCCAGATCGACCATTAGATCCCTCTCTGATCGAATCTGGTTAGAGAGGGATCTATTGATTGTACAGCAATGCTGAAATCTGTTGGAAATCGTGCCACCAGCTGGGCCTCCCCCGCATGTGTTTAAGTGTCCCGTGCCAGTCTCGCCTGTCACATGCCGACACGATCCTGGCCTCCTCTGGTGTTTGATGTCACCACGAGCGCTGCTCACGGTGGACACCGGAGGAGGCCAGGAGTCTCATCGGTGGATAGGTGAGCCTTTCACGCAAGCGGTGAGGACACACAACACGTAAAGCGGACCTGAACTCAGAACTTCCTGTCTGCTTTAAAAGATACACACAAAAAATAACCTTCCTTATGCCAGAATTTATTATTTTATCTATTGTAATAGAATCTCATGATGTATGGGTACTATAATTGAGCTTTGGTGGCGATCAATGCACATTGCAGACTTTACCTGGACTTTCAAAAGTAGACTGGGGAGGAGGGGGGGGTCAGTGTGATGCTAAGAATTTCACATTGGTGCAGATTGTATCTTATGCAGCTTAGAATTTAAAGAGGAACTCCAGTGAAAATAATGTAATACAAAAAGTGCTTCATTTTTACAATAATTATGTATAAATGATTTAGTCAGTGTTTGCCCATTGTAAAATCTTTCCTGTCCCCGATTTACATTCTGACATTTATCACATGGTGACATTTTTACTGCTGGCAGGTGATGTCAGTGGAAGGAGATGCTGCTTGCTTTTTTGACAGTTGGAAAGTGGAAACAGCTGTTATTTCCCACAATGCAAACAAGTGTCACACACGGGTTTCACCACAGTATCAGCCATACAGTCCCACTGATGATCCGTTTGTGAAAAGGACTAGATTTCTCATGTAAAAGAGGGAATCGGCTACTGATTGGGATGAAGTTCAATTCTTGGTCACGGTTTCTCTTTAACCAAATGGAATTCAGTTGCGGATGATACAGTCCGAACTGCATGAATTTGTATAGATTGAACACAAAGTTTACATCAACTCTATTTCATTAGCATCCCATTATCCATCCCTAGTCTGAAGCACGGCCCCGCTTTCTGCCCATTTCTCCGGTAAACCTTCATTTTCCCCCGGCTGCGGCATAGATTGGCATGTGCACAATACAGAGCGCAGGCAGCTCACCATGTGTGTAGTTTGGTGGGTTTGAGAGTTTAGCTCATAGCTGGATTATTGTCTGACTAGAGCAGAAGTGGACTGATTGATGCATTTGGGAATTGGCACCAATGCTAACTGATGTATAAAGCAGGGCTGTGGAGTTGGAGTCGGGGCAATTTTGGGCACCCGGAGTTGGGGTCGGAGTCGTTGATTTCATAAACTGAGGAGTCTGAGTCAGGAGTCGGAGTCGGATTATTTTTTGTACAAAATCCACAGCCCTGTTAAAGGAGAACTGTAGTGAGAGGTATATGGAGGCTGCCATATTTATTTCCTTTTAAGCAATACCAGTTGCCTGGCTATTCAGCTAATCCTCTGCCTCTAATACTTTCAGCCATAGGCCCTGAACAAGCATACAGCAGATCAGGTGTTTCTTACAAATTTAGACAAATATGACAAGATTAGCTGCATGCTTGTTTCTGGTGTGATTCAGACACTTCTTTAGGCAAATAGACCATCAGGGCTGCCGGGCAACTGGTATTGCTTAAAAGGAAATAAATATGGCAGCCTCCATATCCCTCTCACTACAGTTCTCCTTTAAGTATTAGACTAAGGAGTCGAGGAGTCGGAGTCTGAGCCATTTTGGGTACCCGGAGTTGGAGTCGGAGTCGTGGTTTCATAAACTAAGGAGTCGGAGTTGGAGTCGGAAGTTTTTTGTACCGGCTCCACAGCCCTGGTATAAAGCTTGGTTACACACTATACAATTTTCCATCAGAGCCGCCGTTCTCCTGTAATCCTTCCTGGTGTTCTTCGCATTTCACCACAGGTCAGATGACTCCCCTGACTTGTCTTCTGGACATACTGTGCAGCAAGTGCATAATACTGGCGTGTTTAGTGTGTTAATGTTTGCTTACACTTATGTACTTCAAGGTGTTAATGTGGATAGACACCAGATTGTAGTGCCCAGCAAGATGAACTTACCCTGCGTTTTTTTTTTTTACTTGGACATTACTATAGACTGGCCCTAAGGGGTTCATTTATGAGTGATATCCTAGTGATCAGCTGACCAGAAGGGGCGTGCCCCCTAATTAAAGAGAATCTGTATTGTTAAAATCAAACAAAAGTAAACATACCAGTGCGTTAGGGGACATCTCCTATTATCCTATGTCACAATTTCGCCGCTCTCCGCCGCATTAAAAGTGGTTAAAAACAGTTTTAAAAAGTTTGTTTATAAACAAACAAAATGGCCACCAAAACAGGAAGTAGGTTGATGCACAGTATGTCCACACATAGAAAATACATTCATACACAAGCAGGCTGTATACAGCCTTCCTTTTGAATCTCAAGAGATCATTTGTGTGTTTCTTTCCCCCCTGAGGGGGGAGTGCATAGGAGAACCACAACACTGAAGAACTTGGCAGCCTTCCAGACACAGGCTGACAAGTCTGACAAGAGAGAGATAAGTTGATTTATTACAGAGACTGTGATAGTACAAAGTGCTGCAGTAAGCCAGAACACATTAGAATAGCTTTTGGAACTTGTAGGATGATAAAAAACAGGATGCAATTTTTGTTACGGAGTCTCTTTAAGGTGTGGTGCACTACTGTGGGTTATAAGTTGCTGTGTTTGTTCTGGTTGCATGTACACCTGAGGAAGGGGATTACCCCGAAACATGTCGTGTTACGCCTTTTGAGTGCCTCCTTCATTTCAACCATCATACTGCGCAGCACATGCACAGTATGTCTTTTCTGTTTCCCTGTGGCCGTGCATAATGACTGAGCAGCCTGCAGGAGGAGCAGAAAGGGCATACTGAGCATGTGCTGCGCAGTATGTCCGGAAGACAAGTCAGGAGAGTCGGAGAGAAGACCGGAAAGGCTTAAGGTGGCATCTAACTGTCCAATTTCTAGCGAAAAATAGATTGAGAGATTAGAAATTCTGATCGGATTGGTTGTAAATAACCTCCGTTGGTGGACACAATCGATTATGAACGAGTGAAAATAATGTCGTCCGAATGAATTTTTGTCGAACCAAAATTTGGATTTTCTTGTTGGTTGTGATAGGAAGCGAAGATTGGTTCGTTGATGGTGTAGTGAACGATGTATTAAAATATTTCACTTCCGATCAGAATTTCTGATAGCTCAAACAATTTTTCGCTAGAAATTGGATAATTAGTGGCCACCTTAACAGAAGAACGGCGGATGACTGAGCGGAACTGAAGGAGCGATAAGTATAAGCTCTTACTCCCCTACCCACTGCATTTTAGTTTTTTTTTTTAATACATCTGGTATCCTTTAAAGCGAAACTGACGTGAGAGTGATATGGAGGTTGCCATACTGGTTTCCTTTTCAACAATACCAGTTGCCTGGAAGCCCTGCTGATCTCTTTGGCTGCAGTAGTGTCTGAATCACACCTGGAACAAGCAGTTCCAGTCACCCTTCAATCAGGGCACCTGATCTGCTGCATGCTTGTTCAGGGGCTATGGCTACAAGTATTAACGGCAGGGGATCAGCAGGACAGCCAGGCAATGTGCATTGTTTACAAGTTAAATATGGCAGCCTCCATATCCCTCTCACTTCAAGTCCCCTTTAAATACACCTGATGTGTCTGCAGATGGCATTGTGGTGGCGAGTCGGCAGCGATCACACAGCTGCTATCCGCTGTAAAACGTCCTCTAGCAGTTTATGTACAATAAAAACAATATACCTACAAGCACAATGACAGGACATGGCCACACACACAACGCAGCATCTATGAGAAGCAGAACAAGGTCTATAGAGCATCAGCCTTTCGTTTTACTACTGTAAACTTTCATGCCTCTATAAAGCATTTCCTTGTGCAGCTACAAGCAGCCCGTTTTACGGGTACAATGTCATTTCCCAGCCTCTGGGCCGAGCGCAGGCTGAAGTGCAGCTGCATCACACAAACTCTGAGCAGCCACTTGCTTGGGAGGATTACAAGGGAGTATGTGGCTTGTCTGCATCGGATAGGCTGCCTCTCTACCAACCGCCAGCCTGCATTTCTCTGTACAAGCAAACCTGATGCCTGGAGTGCAGAGTGAAACGTCAGGAGTTTGCTGCCTCTGTAAACACTCTACTCTCTCCTGCTTGATTTTCCTGGAGATCTAGGCTTTCCCTCTGCTCTGTGCATGGATTAGGATCCTGAGAGTGCAGAGCTTGCCTGGCCTCGTCCGTCCGTAAGATCTGACATTAGCATTTCACTTGGAAGGGTAATGAGAGGCGAGATGGGCCCGACATCACGTGCTGTTGTTGAATACTCCTTTCTTGGGACTCAGCGGCCTGGGGCCTGCGGTGCCGAAACGCCGTTCCCTGAAAAGGTGCCGTTATTCTAGCACTCAATGGAAAGCGGCCCTTTCAGCGGAACTCTCAGGAACAAAGGTACGTCCCTTCATGTCACTTTATCTGAGGCCGGCGGCTGTTTGTGGGGAAAATGACTGGTTCTCATGTCAGTGACAAGTGCTGATTAGCCGTGTGGCCAGTACTGTTTTTCTATACTTGTTGTTTTGCTAGAGGCATGTGTGGTTGTTTTTTTCTTTATTTTGTTTTTGCTTTTGTTTTTTTTTCTCCTATAAATCTTGAATTATTTGCTCACTTGTAATGCCACAAATATTAGGAAGCGACAGGTTCCATGTGTGAGAATTGCAAAGAAATAAGGATTGTTGGGATTTCGGAATGGAGCAGCTTTTGGAAATGTGGTGTTACAGTATATTGTTGCTTCCGTTATATATCTATTATTTATTGTATTTATAAAGCGCCAACATATTACGCAGTGCTGATATATAAATAGGACAGTATTGTTTTCCTTCGAAACGGCTGGAAATAGACTTTTTTGTTTTGTTGCTGTTGGAAAAGGCTTTGATTATATCAGTAAGTTGTACGCGTTGCTGTATGAGTGAAACGCAATCGCCGGGTTGCACGATTTTTGGTGCATTTGTATCGTACAGCCAGCGTATTGGGACAAAATCACAGTAGTGGTAATCGGGACTGTGGCGTCGGTACAAACATCATCCGACTCCTCAGTTTATGAATCTCTGACTTTGAGTACCCAAAATTACCAGGGCTGTGGAGTCGGTACAAAAATCCACCGACTCCGACTCCTCAGTTTAGGATTCCACCGACTCCGACTCCTCTAATTTGCATATTACAATCTTGTTGATTGCAAGTCTGTAACATGAAATTTGTCTCTTAACTGCCAACGCTTAGGACAACTGAAGAGAGAAGGATATGGAGACTGCCATATTTATTCCCTTTAGTCATAGACTAAAACTAGTCCTTGGTAAGAGTACTTGTAAAAGGTACAGACCGGAACAAAGAACATCTATCAGGCCCTAGGCAATGTAAGTGTGGGTACATGTAAGAGTGATGTGCAGGTACTCTGCAGGGGAATGAGGAGATTCTTCCTCTATTACACATTCTTCATGCACAATCTGAACATGGATCAGGCCCTAGGCAATGTAACTGTGGGTACATGTAAGAATGATGTGCAGGTACTCTGCAGGGGAATAAGGAGATTCTTCCTGTATTACACATTCTTCATGCACAATCTGAACAAGGTTTATGGGTGATAGACAACACCTCTGTGTTCAATGTGCACAACATTCTCAGTGGATTCCCTGCAGCTCTGTGGGGAGAGCATATGTAGAGTATAGTACTACTGTGTAACAAAGTAAACCTGAGACAGATGACATTAAAGTTTTATACATACCTGGGGCTTCCTCCAGCCCCCTTCAGGCTAATCAGTCCCTCGCTGTCCTCCTCCGCCACCTGGATCTTCTGCTAGGAGTCCAGGTCCAAAAATACGGGGACTGCTTTATTGAAGCAGCACAAGTAACTAATTTTGATTGGTTTATTTCATTTTTGTGGACTAAGCACAGCTATTACTGTATGTACACATTATTTATGATGACTATTCTCTGAGAAATAGAACATTTTATCATATTTTCTATTTTAATTACAGTTTAAATTCATTAGGTGTTGTAGTCGGTGCATTTTTTTCCGACTCCGACTCCAGGCTCCCAAAATTGCTCCGACTCCACAGCCCTGAAAATCTTTCAGGACCTCAATTTCACGCATCCAGTAATGATCCAATCGGGAAACCGGCGTTAAGCCTCTGTGAAATTTAAATGTGCGCTGATGTTGTATTCTCGTTGCTGTTGGGGATCGATCATTCTCCGACGACTACGGTCTTGCATGTGTACGTAGCTTTGCTGCTTATCATCTGAGTTAAATAAAGAGTAATGCTGGGAATACACGGTTCGTTTTTGCCTTCGTTTAAACCTTCGATTCGTTCGGTAAACGAATCGAGTGTTGAAAACGTATGTGAAAATAGTCATAATCTCATTATAGTTTCGATTAATAGACCCCAAAAACGAACGACTAGTGATCGAACATGTTTGATATTATCTCTCTTTATCCATCTAATCGAGCCATTGGTAGGCTTGATGGCTGTTCAGATCGATTATATATTCGTTTATGTTAGTCCGTCCCTGTAAAAAGGGATTTTCGTTTCGTTTCTTTGCAGCCTTCGATCATTGGAAAAACGAAACCATCAGAATCGGAAAAAAAAACGAAACCGTGGGTGGTGATATTAACCGTATGACTGATTATTTCGGGATCGAAAAGGACAAAAGGCACAATCGAAACGAAGGTTTAAACGAAGGCAAAAACGAACCGTGTATTCCCAGCATTAAAGTTAAATGAGATAAATCTTCAGTGTCTGGTTAAAGATGATCAGGATGTAAATAGGGAAGAGGAGGGGCTCAGATAACGTTCTCTTATTGGACACATGACTATTGATCTTCTGACCTATTGAAAAACAAACTTGATGTTAGATCAATGTGTATGCACAATCCCAATCCTACATGGCACTTTTTTCTACTTCTTGTAAGGGTTAAGAATTCAGGTACGCAAATGCCACTTTCTCTTTAGTTGCCTATGAGTCAGGACTATAGGGTAATGCTGGGAATACACGGTACGTTTGTACCGCTCGAGTGAGCCATTAGATGGCTCGATACTTTCCGACATGTCCGATCACCCGGCGGATCGGTACCGCGGGCGGGACAATGGAAAAAGATCAGGAAAACGAGCAGAAGGTAAGAGAATCGCCCGCAGGGCGGCATAATCATACCGTGTATTCCCGGCATAACTCTGACCGATGAATTGACTAATTACAAGCCATAAAATTCCTGCGTGGCAGAAAATAACTTGAGTATAGGCAATGGGTAAAAATAGTCAATATTTCAAGATGGGAGCTGTGGAACATTAAGACACTCATTCAGCTGAGACTGTAAAAACCTTAAACTTACATTTTTGTCTTCTAAACACAAAATAAGTCCTATTTAGGACTATGGATACAATTGTTTTCTCATCAGTTCGTTTTCAGTTCAGGTTTAGTTAAATCGGTCAAACCTATATCGTTCCAGCATATCATCTGATCGGTTGACTTTCAGTTGATTTAATTTTCGGCAGTTTGTTGATTGAAGGCGTGTGATTGGACCTATTGGGAAATCTATCAATGGCTGCACTGCTGTATACAGTTCAACTCTTGTGGTTTAATTGATACTCAACAGACTTCTGTTACATTCTGTCAGGATTTGATTGGGCAGGGGTTTGATTGGCTTGCCATGTCTGATTTGTAATTGAGCTGTGCAGGGGTCAAAAGTGATTGGTATCGAGTGTGAACTCAAAAGACCCTTCGGTCAAGGAGAAACAATTGCTGCCAATGGTACAAAGATCTGATTGGTGTTTGAGACTTTTCCGTTTCCTGTGTTGATGGAATTGACACACCCATATGCTTATTTCAGAGTTTCCTTTACCTGTAGGAACTTTCTTCACTACAGAATCCACCGTACGAAGCTTGCCATGTGTGCTACTGCCATTCATTCATTTTCCATTCATTCAAGTGTACCAGAGACAAACTTGAATACAAGATTTATACATACCTGGGGCTTCCTCCAGCCGCATTCGCATGGATCGCTCCCACACCGCCGCCGCCCCCCTGAGTCTTCTCCAGCTCTGGTACCGGGCCCATAAGTTTGGCCAGTCGCGGACAGTTTTACGCATGCGCAGTGCGCTTTCTCCGGAGAATAGTACTGCGCCTGCTCAGACTGGCTGTGACTGGCCAAACTTACGGGCCCGATACCGGAGCTGGAGAAGACTGAGGGGGACGGTGGCGCGGGAGCGATCCATGTGGATGGGGCTGGAGGAAGCCCCAGGTATGTATAAATGTACACTATGTGAACATCTCAGGTTCACTTTAAATTGGTTTATATGTGCCTCACTTTAAAGCAAAGCTGAAGTGAAAATAAACTTGCGATAAAATGAATTTTAAGTGTAGTGCAGCTAAGAGAACATTAGTAGCACATACGAGTGTCTTTCCAGCACAAAAAGAGTTAAACTTCAATTGTTATCTGTGAAAAATAACATCTCTGAGCTCTTCGACCCACTAGGTCAGCGGTGGCGAACCTATGGCACGCGTGCCAGGCCCGGCACGCGTAGCCTAATCTGCTGGCACGCCACCGCTGCTTATGAACTGGCCGCAGCGTCTACTAGATGCCGCCGCGCCAGTTCATAGCCCGCAGCCCCGCAGTCTCCCGGGAGGCAGACCAGGGCTACGGCAAGATGGCTGCCGAAGCCCTGTACTGGAGACTATTTGTGTCTCCAGTACAGGGCTTCGGGCGCCATCTTCCCGTAGCCCTGCACTCTGCCTGTCAGCGGCAGCGCGGGAGACTGCAGGAGGAACGTCCGGGGGAGATGCGTGCCAGAGCCCAGCCGAGAGAGAAGACTTCTGTCAGGTGAGTACATAACTTTTTTTGTAGGTGAAATGCGGCCCACTGTGTTATTTTCTGGTAAAATGTTTGGTCACATTGTTTGTCCTGTGACATGCTGCCCGCTGCGTTTGTTTTCTGGTGAAATGCTGCCCGCTGCGTTTGTTTTCTGGTGAAATGCGGCCCACTGCGTTTGTTTTCTGCTGAAATGCGGCCCACTGCATTTGTTTTCTGGTGAAATGCTGCCCGCTGCGTTTGTTTTCTGGGGAAATGCGGCCCGCTGCGTTTGTTTTCTGGGGAAATGCGGCCCGCTGCGTTTGTTTTCTGGGGAAATGCGGCCCGCTGCGTTTGTTTTCTGGGGAAATGCGGCCCACTGCGTTTGTTTTCTGGGGAAATGTGGCCCACTGCGTTTGTTTTCTGGGGAAATGCGGCCCACTGCGTTTGTTTTCTGGGGAAATGCGGCCCACTGCGTTTGTTTTCTGGTGAAATGCTGCCCGCTGCGTTTGTTTTCTGGTGAAATGCTGCCCGCTGCGTTTGTTTTCTGGGGAAATGTGGCCCACTGCGTTTGTTTTCTGCTGAAATGCGGCCCACTGCGTTTGTTTTCTGGGGAAATGCTGCCCGCTGCGTTTGTTTTCTGGTGAAATGTGGCCCACTGTGTTTGTTTTCTGGGGAAATGTGTCCCACTCCGTTTGTTTTCTGGGGAAATGTGGCCCACTGCGTTTGTTTTCTGGGGAAATGTGGCCCACTGCGTTTGTTTTCTGGTGAAATGTGGCCCACTGCGTTTGTTTTCTGGTGAAATGTGGCCCACTGCGTTTGTTTTCTGGGGAAATGTGGCCCACTGCGTTTGTTTTCTGGGGAAATGTGTCCCACTCCGTTTGTTTTCTGGGGAAATGTGTCCCACTCCGTTTGTTTTCTGGGGAAATGTGGCCCACTGCGTTTGTTTTCTGGTGAAATGCGGCCCACTGCGTTTTTCTGGGGAAATGTGGCCCACTGCGTTTGTTTTCTGGTGAAATGCGGCCCACTGCGTTTGTTTTCTGGTGAAATGCTGACCGCTGCATTTGTTTTCTGGTGAAATGCTGCCCGCTGCGTTTGTTTTCTGGGGAAATGTGGCCCACTGCGTTTGTTTTCTGGGGAAATGTGTCCCACTGTGTTTGTTTTCTGGGGAAATGTGGCCCACTGTGTTTGTTTTCTGGTGAAATGCGGCCCACTGCGTTTTTCTGGGGAAATGTGGCCCACTGCGTTTGTTTTCTGGTGAAATGCGGCCCACTGCGTTTGTTTTCTGGTGAAATGCTGCCCGCTGCGTTTGTTTTCTGGGGAAATGTGGCCCACTGCGTTTGTTTTCTGGGGAAATGTGGCCCACTGCGTTTGTTTTCTGGGGAAATGTGGCCCACTGCGTTTGTTTTCTGGTGAAATGCTGCCCGCTGCGTTTGTTTTCTGGGGAAATGTGGCCCACTGCGTTTGTTTTCTGGGGAAATGTGGCCCACTGCGTTTGTTTTCTGGGGAAATGTGGCCCACTGCATTTGTTTTCTGGTGAAATGTGGCCCACTGCGTTTGTTTTCTGGTGAAATGTGGCCCACTGCGTTTGTTTTCTGGTGAAATGTGGCCCACTGCGTTTGTTTTCTGGTGAAATGTGGCCCACTGCGTTTGTTTTCTGGGGAAATGTGGCCCACTGTGTTTGTTTTCTGGGGAAATGTGGCCCACTGCGTTTGTTTTCTGGTGAAATGTGGCCCGCTGCGTTTGTTTTCTGGTGAAATGTGGCCCACTGCGTTTGTTTTCTGGTGAAATGCTGCCCGCTGCGTTTGTTTTCTGGTGAAATGTGGCCCACTGCGTTTGTTTTCTGGTGAAATGCTGCCCGCTGCGTTTGTTTTCTGGTGAAATGTGGCCCACTGCGTTTGTTTTCTGGTGAAATGTGGCCCACTGCGTTTGTTTTCTGGTGAAATGTGGCCCACTGCGTTTGTTTTCTGGGGAAATGTGGCCCACTGTGTTTGTTTTCTGGGGAAATGTGTCCCACTCCGTTTGTTTTCTGGGGAAATGTGTCCCACTCCGTTTGTTTTCTGGGGAAATGTGGCCCACTGCGTTTGTTTTCTGGTGAAATGCGGCCCACTGCGTTTTTCTGGGGAAATGTGGCCCACTGCGTTTGTTTTCTGGTGAAATGCGGCCCACTGCGTTTGTTTTCTGGTGAAATGCTGACCGCTGCATTTGTTTTCTGGTGAAATGCTGCCCGCTGCGTTTGTTTTCTGGGGAAATGTGGCCCACTGCGTTTGTTTTCTGGGGAAATGTGTCCCACTGTGTTTGTTTTCTGGGGAAATGTGGCCCACTGTGTTTGTTTTCTGGTGAAATGCGGCCCACTGCGTTTTTCTGGGGAAATGTGGCCCACTGCGTTTGTTTTCTGGTGAAATGCGGCCCACTGCGTTTGTTTTCTGGTGAAATGCTGCCCGCTGCGTTTGTTTTCTGGGGAAATGTGGCCCACTGCGTTTGTTTTCTGGGGAAATGTGGCCCACTGCGTTTGTTTTCTGGGGAAATGTGGCCCACTGCGTTTGTTTTCTGGTGAAATGCTGCCCGCTGCGTTTGTTTTCTGGGGAAATGTGGCCCACTGCGTTTGTTTTCTGGGGAAATGTGGCCCACTGCGTTTGTTTTCTGGGGAAATGTGGCCCACTGCGTTTGTTTTCTGGGGAAATGCGGCCCACTGCGTTTGTTTTCTGGTGAAATGCTGCCCGCTGCGTTTGTTTTCTGGGGAAATGTGGCCCACTGCGTTTGTTTTCTGGGGAAATGTGGCCCACTGCGTTTGTTTTCTGGGGAAATGTGGCCCACTGCGTTTGTTTTCTGGTGAAATGCTGCCCGCTGCGTTTGTTTTCTGGGGAAATGTGGCCCACTGCGTTTGTTTTCTGGGGAAATGTGTCCCACTCCGTTTGTTTTCTGGGGAAATGTGTCCCACTCCGTTTGTTTTCTGGTGAAATGTGGCCCACTGCGTTTGTTTTCTGGTGAAATGTGGCCCACTGCGTTTGTTTTCTGGTGAAATGCTGCCCGCTGCGTTTGTTTTCTGGTGAAATGTGGCCCACTGCGTTTGTTTTCTGGGGAAATGTGGCCCACTGCGTTTGTTTTCTGGTGAAATGCTGCCCGCTGCGTTTGTTTTCTGGGGAAATGTGGCCCACTGCGTTTGTTTTCTGGGGAAATGTGGCCCACTGCGTTTATTTTCTGGGGAAATGCGGCCCACTGCGTTTGTTTTCTGGTGAAATGCTGCCCGCTGCGTTTGTTTTCTGGGGAAATGTGGCCCACTGCGTTTGTTTTCTGGGGAAATGTGTCCCACTCCGTTTGTTTTCTGGGGAAATGTGTCCCACTCCGTTTGTTTTCTGGTGAAATGTGGCCCACTGCGTTTGTTTTCTGGTGAAATGTGGCCCACTGCGTTTGTTTTCTGGTGAAATGCTGCCCGCTGCGTTTGTTTTCTGGTGAAATGTGGCCCACTGCGTTTGTTTTCTGGGGAAATGCGGCCCACTGCGTTTGTTTTCTGGTGAAATGCTGCCCGCTGCGTTTGTTTTCTGGTGAAATGTGGCCCACTGCGTTTGTTTTCTGGGGAAATGCGGCCCACTGCGTTTGTTTTCTGGTGAAATGTGGCCCACTGCGTTTGTTTTCTGGTGAAATGTGGCCCACTGCGTTTGTTTTCTGGGGAAATGTGGCCCACTGCATTTGTTTTCTGGTGAAATGTGGCCCACTGCGTTTGTTTTCTGGTGAAATGCTGCCCGCTGCATTTGTTTTCTGCTGAAATGCGGCCCACTGCGTTTGTTTTCTGGGGAAATGCTGCCCGCTGCGTTTGTTTTCTGGGGAAATGTGGCCCACTGCGTTTGTTTTCTGGGGAAATGTGGCCCACTGCGTTTGTTTTCTGCTGAAATGCGGCCCACTGCGTTTGTTTTCTGGGGAAATGCGGCCCACTCCGTTTGTTTTCTGGGGAAATGTGGCCCACTGCGTTTGTTTTCTGGTGAAATGTGGCCCACTGCGTTTGTTTTCTGGTGAAATGCGGCCCACTGCGTTTGTTTTCTGGGGAAATGTGTCCCACTGCGTTTGTTTTCTGCTGAAATGCGGCCCACTGCGTTTGTTTTCTGGTGAAATGCTGCCCGCTGCGTTTTTTTTCTGGTGAAATGTGGCCCACTGCATTTGTTTTCTGGTGAAATGCGGCCCACTGCGTTTTTCTGGGGAAATGTGTCCCACTCCGTTTGTTTTCTGGGGAAATGTGGCCCACTGCGTTTGTTTTCTGGGGAAATGTGTCCCACTCCGTTTGTTTTCTGGGGAAATGTGTCCCACTCCGTTTGTTTTCTGGTGAAATGTGGCCCACTGCGTTTGTTTTCTGGGGAAATGCGGCCCACTGCGTTTGTTTTCTGGTGAAATGTGGCCCACTGCGTTTGTTTTCTGGGGAAATGTGGCCCACTGCGTTTGTTTTCTGGTGAAATGCGGCCCACTGCGTTTGTTTTCTTGGGAAATGTGTCCCACTCCGTTTGTTTTCTGGGGAAATGTGTCCCACTGCGTTTGTTTTCTGGTGAAATGTGGCCCACTGCGTTTGTTTTCTGGTGAAATGTGGCCCACTGCGTTTGTTTTCTGGGGAAATGTGGCCCACTGCGTTTGTTTTCTGGTGAAATGTGGCCCACTCCGTTTGTTTTCAGGGGAAATGTGGCCCACTGTGTTTGTTTTCTGGTGAAATGTGGCCCACTGCGTTTGTTTTCTGGTGAAATGTGGCCCACTCCGTTTGTTTTCAGGGGAAATGTGTCCCACTCCGTTTGTTTTCTGGTGAAATGTGGCCCACTCCGTTTGTTTTCAGGGGAAATGTGTCCCACTCCGTTTGTTTTCTGGTGAAATGTGGCCCACTGCGTTTGTTTTCTGGGGAAATGTGGCCCACTGCGTTTGTTTTCTGGTGAAATGTGGCCCACTGCGTTTGTTTTCTGGTGAAATGTGGCCCACTCCGTTTGTTTTCTGGTGAAATGTGGCCCACTGCGTTTGTTTTCTGGTGAAATGTGGCCCACTGCGTTTGTTTTCTGGTGAAATGTGGCCCACTCCGTTTGTTTTCTGGGGAAATGTGGCCCACTGCGTTTGTTTTCTGGGGAAATGTGGCCCACTGCGTTTGTTTTCTGGGGAAATGTGTCCCACTCCGTTTGTTTTCTGGGGAAATGTGGCCCACTGCGTTTGTTTTCTGGGGAAATGTGGCCCACTGCGTTTGTTTTCTGGGGAAATGTGTCCCACTCCGTTTGTTTTCTGGGGAAATGTGGCCCACTGCGTTTGTTTTCTGGTGAAATGTGGCCCACTGCGTTTGTTTTCTGGGGAAATGTGGCCCACTCCGTTTGTTTTCTGGGGAAATGTGGCCCACTGCGTTTGTTTTCTGGGGAAATGTGGCCCACTGCGTTTGTTTTCTGGTGAAATGCGGCCCACTGCGTTTGTTTTCTGGGGAAATGTGTCCCACTCCGTTTGTTTTCTGGGGAAATGTGGCCCACTGCGTTTGTTTTCTGGTGAAATGTGGCCCACTGCGTTTGTTTTCTGGTGAAATGCGGCCCACTGCGTTTGTTTTCTGGGGAAATGTGTCCCACTCCGTTTGTTTTCTGGGGAAATGTGGCCCACTGCGTTTGTTTTCTGGTGAAATGTGGCCCACTGCGTTTGTTTTCTGGTGAAATGTGGCCCGCTGCGTTTGTTTTCTGGTGAAATGTGGCCCACATTGCATGATTTTCTGCTGAAATGTTGCACACATTGCGTTTATTTTCTGGTGTCTGGGGTAACTTGCTGCATTTATTATTAAGGTCTCATTCACACTACAGAACGTATGCACGAATGCGATTTCATGCATGCGCTGCCAACGCACAGTGATCGCACGGAATGCACGTTGTGGTGCGCTAAAGCGTGGACGTCGGCAGCTGTACCCATCGGGGAAACTTATGCGTTGTGCGTTAAGATGTCCCCAGATGCGTTACAACGTAACGCATGGGAACGCACACCTGTAGTGTGAATGGTAACATGGAAGTCTATTGACTTTCATGTTACCATATGAATCTTACATTATGTGCATTGCGTCAAAACTGACAGCGCAGCACATAGTGTGAATGAGCCCTTAATGGTCATAGTTGGCTATATTTGCTGCTTTGGGGTTACGGCGGGTATAAATAGCATCATACAGTTTCTGCACACCCAAGATGCTTTCTTATGCCTCGCTGTTACATCATTACGTTAGCTCCACCCATACAATATCATGACCACGCTCACTTTTTCACTTTTGCAACCCCCCCATTGGTACTCGGAGATAAATATGTCGATGTTAGGTCGCAGTTTGGGCACTCGGCCTCTGAAAGGTTAGCCATCACTGCACTAGGTCAAACACAGTGCTGTTTTCAGAAGCACTTAAACAGCAAAGAAACAGTGACAGCTTGAGGATAAGGCTTTACTGCAGGAAAGTTCAAAGGCTCATTATTTCTGCTTTATTAGTTAAAATGACAGTGTGGTTATAAAACTGCAACTTTGACAGAATGATGCACTGTTATTAAGAAAAGCTATGTAACTGAAAATAAGACCCTTTTCTTCGCTACTAATGTTCTATTTATTATCTGTACTACAAATACAATTTTTTTTTTTTTCACTTGTGTCACAAGGAAATCCAAGTTGAAAAAACAAGTACACACAACCATCCGCTAAGGCAGTGTTCCCCAACCCTGTCCTCAAGGATCACCAACAGTACATATTTAGTGGAAATCTGCTGAGACACTAATTACCTCACCTGTGCATGTTTGTGGTTTTCTGCAAAACCTGTACTGTTGGTGGGCCTTGAGGACAGGGTTGGGGAACTCTGCGCTAAGGCATTCAGTTCAGGCCTACTGGTTCTCTGCAGTCTGTCCAGTACTAGGTCAGGACCTTTGAACCGGATATACTATCTTTTTTGCACATGCGCAGTTGGATCCTGGACACTGCTCTGGCCTTTCTCTAGTCTACACATTCACTGCTGATGGTGCTGTGTGCATGCGTGCCGCTAAAGGGAAGGCTCCAAGAGCACGGTCAGCGTTGTCCATCCAAATGAAAAGACAGCCATCGTTTCCTGTTTCATCCTGGATGTTTCATGTAGTTTCCTGGGTTGTCTAACAGCTGCGCTTCAGTGTTCTCCCTACAGGGGTCAAAACGACGCATTTGCTGAACGCTGCCGAAAGTTGCCAAATGCTTTTCTGCTCACTAGCTGAAAACTATTTGACCGAGACGCCGCGCTGCTGGCTTAGATGCCCGTCTGAACCAGCACTAAGGGATTGTTCACACTAAGGGCGGTTTTGTCCTTTTTTCAAACGTGGGTGATTTTCAGAATCGCCCTAAACGATTGTGCAATGATTCTTTATGACAGAGTTCACATCTAAGCAGTTTGTATCAGATCCGCTCAGAGAAGCGGTGCGTGGGACATTTTTGAGGCGATTTTGACTCAATGGAAGGTAGGAAAAACGCTCACAAAAGCGCTTTGTGCAGCGATTGCGTTTGCCTTTTTAAGAATAAATGCGTTGTATTTATTCTATTCCGGGTCAAAGAGTTCACTTCCTGACTTTTGCGCTGGGAGTGCATTAAAGCACCGTTCAGGAAAAGCGCACAGAAAAACGCTTTTCACAAAAACGCATCGCCCACCTAAGCACCAAGAAAGGAAAAAAATCTCCTCAAAAAAACCCCAACGTGAGTGGACACGCGATCGAAATGCAATGTCAACAAAGCTTTATGGTTGAGCTTGTTTTATTAGCTCAGAAGCGGGACCCCCATTCCCACCCCCTACGTCACGCTGAAATGTCATGCACAGCGCACTGTACTGTTTCCACTCAATTCTACGGGAAGATGTACATCTGTGCATTGCAGAGCACAGCGTACCACCAGCACTTTGCTCCATGCACGTGACAAAGTATAGAAAATACCCAAATAATGCATACTTGATGTGCACGCTAAAGGGTAGTTTTGGCATTATTCTTTTTACAGTAATGCACAATAAAAATGTGTAGCCACCCACAAAGTCGTTGCACCGCTGACACGTTGCTTGCACGCTCCGCTCCACAAGCCAGGGGACACAGGTATCCATGAGAAGTGCACTCTGCACACCATGCTGCAGGGGATGGGGGACACACCTACACACACACACCTACACACACACACCTACACACACACACCTACACACACACACCTACACACACACACCTACACACACACACCTACACACACACCTACACACACACCTACACACACACCTACACACACACCTACACACACACACCTACACACACACACCTACAAACACACACCTACACACACACACCTACACACACACACCTACACACCCACACACACACACCTACACACACACCTACACACACACCTACACACACACCTACACACACACCTACACACACACCTTCACACACCTTCACACACCTTCACACACCTTCACACACCTTCACACACCTTCACACACCTACACACACCTACACACACACACCTACACACACACCTTCACACACACACACCTTCACACACACACACCTTCACACACACACCTTCACACACACACCTTCACACACACACCTTCACACACACACCTACACACACACACACCTACACACACACACCTACACACACACACCTACACACACACACCTACACACACACACCTACACACACACACCTACACACACCTACACACACACACACCTACATACACACACACACCTACACACACACACCTACACACACACCTACACACACCTACACACACACACACCTACACACACACACACCTACACACACACACACCTACACACACACACACCTACACACACACACCTACACACACACACCTACACACACACACCTACACACACACACCTACACACACACACCTACACACACACACCTACACACACACACACTGTACACACACACACCTACACACACACTGTACACACACACACCTACACACACACACCTACACACACACACCTACACACACACACCTACACTCACACACCTACACACACACACACCTACACACACACACCTACACACACACCTACACACACACACCTACACACACCTACACACACCTACACACACCTACACACACCTACACACACCTACACACACCTACACACACACACCTACACACACACACCTACACACACACACCTACACATACACACCTACACACACACACCTACACATAAACACCTACACATAAACACCTACACACACACACACCTACACACACACACACCTACACACACACACACACACACACCTACACACACACACACACCTACACACCTACACACACACCTACACACACCTACACACACCTACACACACCTACACACACCTACACACACCTACACACACACACCTACACACACACACCTACACATACACACCTACACACACACACCTACACATAAACACCTACACATAAACACCTACACACACACACACCTACACACACACACACCTACACACACACACACACACACACCTACACACACACACACACCTACACACCTACACACACACACACACACCTACACACACACACACCTACACACACACACACCTACACACACACACACCTACACACACACACACCTACACACACACACACCTACACACACACACACCTACACACACACACACCTACACACACACACACCTACACACACACACACCTACACACACACACCTACACACTGTACACACACACCTACACACACACACCTACACCTACACACACCTACACCTACACACACACACCTACACCTACACACACACACCTACACCTACACACACCTACACCTGCACACACCTACACCTGCACACACCTACACCTGCACACACACACCTACACACACACCTACACACACCTACACACACCTACACCTACACACACCTACACCTACACACACCTACACCTACACACACCTACACCTACACACACCTACACCTACACACACCTACACCTACACACACACCTACACCTACACACACACCTACACACACCTACACACACCTACACCTACACACACACCTACACCTACACACCTACACACACACCTACACCTACACACACACCTACACCTACACACACCTACACACACACACCTACACACACACACACACCTACACACACACACACACACCTACACCTACACACACACACACCTACACCTGCACACACCTACACCTGCACACACCTACACCTACACACACCTACACCTACACACACCTACACCTACACACACCTACACCTACACACACACCTACACACACACCTACACACACACCTACACACACCTACACACACCTACACCTACACACATACCTACACACACACCTACACACACACCTACACACACCTACACACACCTACACCTACACACACACACCTACACCTACACACACCTACACACACCTACACCTACACACACACACACCTACACCTACACACACCTACACACACACACACCTACACATACACACATACCTACACACACACCTACACACACACCTACACACACCTACACCTACACCTACACACACACACCTACACACACACACCTACACCTACACACACCTACACACACACCTACACACACCTACACCTACACACACACACACCTACACCTACACACACCTACACACACACACACACACCTACACACACACACACACCTACACACACACACACACCTACACACACACACACCTACACACACACACACACCTACACACACACACACCTACACACACACACCTACACACACACACACACACACACACACACACACACACACACACACACACCTACACACACACACACCTACACACACACACACACCTACACACACACACACCTACACACACACACCTACACCTGCACACACCTACACCTGCACACACCTACACCTGCACACACCTACACCTGCACACACCTACACCTGCACACACCTACACCTGCACACACCTACACCTGCACACACCTACACCTGCACACACCTACACCTGCACACACCTACACCTACACACACCTACACCTACACACACACACACACACACCTACACACCTACACACACACACACCTACACACACACACCTACACACACACACCTACACACACACCTACACACACACCTACACACACACCTACACACACACACCTACACACACACACACACACACACACACACACACACACCTACACACACACACACACACACACACCTACACACCTACACCTACACACACCTACACCTACACACACACACCTACACACACACACACACACACACACCTACACACACA
>NC_090656.1:254681219-254696145 GCF_040937935.1 Hyperolius riggenbachi
ACAGCTGTCACTAGCCAAACGGCTAGCAGTTACTTTGCTGGGGCGGCCTGGAATGCAGTGCTATGGCAAGCCTAGCACCATTAGGCCTGTTGCACGCTGTGGGCTTGTTGGGCAGTTCAGCGTTTCGTCTGCCGCCCATCGGAGCTGTTCGGACTGACACACGGTGGTGTTACCCGGCAGTAGAGGATTGCGTCATGTCACGTCTGAAAATGGCTGCAGACGAGCTCGCATGCGGGTCCATAATGGGGGGAGTGTGTCCATTGTACCGAGTGCAGAAACTTGTTGAGGTTCTTGTCCGAGATGCCCCGTGTGCCCGTGTTTAGAGTCAGTTGGTGACCTTTGAACCAGAGATACTTGTGATGCCTCTCTGTCTGCGCTCCCTTTCCTCCCGTAATCTAGAGCTGGGACAGAGCAATGGAACTGAAGTACTGTGCGTGTGCCACACCAGTACCCTCCAGTTCAAAGGTCGCAGCCTATCTATTCATGGCCACTACCAAAGTAACATGGCATGGCGCACCTTGGGAGAGAACAGACACATAGGTACGTGTGGGCAAACAGCTCGGTTTTCCTCCTTGTTTTTACCTATGTCGGTAAGATAAATGTCAGATACAGTTTAAGATGACTTATTTTGTGTACTTGCATTCAAATGCACAGCTGCTCCAAGCTGATGGTAACACGCTGTCAGGTGTGGGAGTGTCGGAGCTGTTTCTGGTCACTCAGTTTGGGCCTGTTACCACTACTGGCATTCTGTGATCGTTTTGATTCTGATCACCAGCAGGTTGCAAAATGCTAGATGTATCAACCACTTCAGCCCTCAGTCTTTTTCACTTTATGCATCCGAGCAATGTTCACCTCCCATTCATTAGCCTATAACTTCATAACTACTTTTCACAAAGAATTGATCTATATCTTTTTTCCGCCACCAATTAGGCTTTCTTTGGGGGGTACATTTTGCTCAGAGCCACTTTACTGCAAATGCATTTTAACAGGAAGAATAAGAAAAAAAACGGAAAAAAAATCATTGTTTCTCAGTTTTCGGCCATTATAGTTTTAAAATAATACATGCCTCCATAATTAAAACCCACGTATTGTATTTGCCCATCTGTCCCAGTTGCTTCACCATTTAACCTTCCTGGCAGTAAGCCCGAGCTGAGCTCGGGCTATGCCGCCGGAAGGCAC
Source organism: Hyperolius riggenbachi (assembly GCF_040937935.1). Lineage (NCBI taxonomy): Eukaryota > Metazoa > Chordata > Amphibia > Anura > Hyperoliidae > Hyperolius > Hyperolius riggenbachi. The sequence continues at coordinate 254,682,399 of NC_090656.1, forward strand.
CGCTCAGGCCCCGCTGGGCCGATTTGCATAATTTTTTTCTGCTGCACGCAGCTAGCACTTTGCTAGCTGCGTGCAGTGCCCGATACCCGCCGATACCCGCCTATCCGTCGCGCCGCAGCCGCCCCCCCCCCCAGACCCCGTGCGCTGCCTGGCCAATCAGTGCCAGGCAGCTCTATGGGGTGGATCGGAATCCCCTTTGACGTCACGACGTCGTTGACGTCATCCCGCCCCGTCGCCATGGCGACGGGGGAAGCCCTCCAGGAGATCCCGTTCTTTGAACGGGATCTCCTGATCGCCGATCGCCGGAGGCGATCGGAGGGGCTGGGGGGATGCCGCTGAGCAGCGGCTATCATGTAGCGAGACTTTGTCTCGCTACATGAAGAAAAAAAAAATTTAAAAAAAAAGATTTGCTGCCCCCTGGCGATTTTTTTAGCAAACCGCCAGGAGGGTTAAATTATGTCCCTATCACAATGTATGGCGACAATATTACATTTGGAAATAGAAGAGCATTTTTTCCATTTTGCATCCATCACTATTTACAAGCTTATAAAAAAAAAAAAAAAAAAAAATAGAAATATTTCATCTTTACATAGATATTTAAAAAGTTTAGAACCTTAGGTAAATATTTTTGTTTTTTATTTTTTTTATTGTAATGGGTTTTTTTTTTTTTATTAAACATTTTATGTGTGTATTTTTGGGAGGGTGGGATGTAAATGGTGTTTGATTTAGGGAAATATATGTCTATTTTAATTTTTTTTTTACTTTCAGTTGTAGTTTTACTTTTTGGCCACAAGATGGCAACCTTGAGTTTGTTTACATTGCGTCACTCTAAGCGTACAATGTACGCTTAGAGGGACATAGGATTCAGAAAATGCGAAGCTTCCGAGAGAAGCTGTCGCTTTTTCTGCAGGGGAGAGGAATCAGTGATCGGGCACCATAGCCTGATTCACTGATTTCTGGGCTACCGAATCCGCGGCCTGGAACGCGCGTGCACGCGATCGGCCGCGGGAGCGCGCATGTCGTCCTTGACGTATAAATACGTCAAGGAGGACAAAGTGGTTAAAAATGTTGGAAACTGCGGTGATGGTTTTCATTAGTGCAGTCTGTTTATGCCGCGATTTTTTTTGTCCTGCCGTGTTTTTTGTGTGATTCAGCTCCTATACCTTGTCTACTTTGTATAAAATCGCATAGTAATCGCACAATTATGTGATTCCTCTCCCCCCCTTCAATTCAGCAATTAGCCACTTGTTCTTTTCCCCTGATGCAGATACAAAATGCATCTCAGTCCGATCGCAGCAGGACCGCGGTGGTGGAAATAAGGAGGTGGAGAAAAGTCCTTTTGTGCAGGTGTCAAAAACACTACAATGGTTCCGGCTTTGTGCAGCCAAGAGGAAAATGTCTGTACTGAATACACCTGCAACTCAGGCCTGTTTCACACTGCTGATCTGCGGATGTAGTGCGGTGTGAAAAATCCTCTGGAGATTACTGCGGCAGGGTGCAATAATCTCCATTCTGGCTGCAGGCCAAGTAGGAAGTGAGGTTCCCTAGGGCTCTCTTCCTGTGGCCGAAAATCAAATTGCGCAGAAGTGTATTGCGCATGTGCACTGCAATGCAAACGCCATAAAATAAATAAAAAGCTGCGTTGCCATAGACTTGCATGACTTCTGGTTCGCTGCACGTTGCCCAGCAAGGCGCTGTTGCGGTGAATCATGCACTTCTGGCAGAGCGCATCGCACCGTGCGAGGTATGAAAAGCCCCCATACACACAATTTCATTAGCGTAGCCGTGGCCGGTGGCAAAATAGGCCAATTGTGAAAGAGTAAAGATTCCAGACTAGGAAAGTAATGCCACTCGGGCCTACAATTGTTGCTGGAAAGGAAATTGCCATTTGTAAACTCCTAACCAAAATCTGCAGTAAAGGATGTTGTGTTTGCTCGATCTGTTGACTGTGCAGCATAACTGGTTATACATGACGTGTGAGCTGCTAGTAAAGCCTAATCATGCAGCCAGCGCTCTGGAATCCATTGAGAAGTTAGCGAGTCCTTTATACCAGCAGAGAATGTGTTTGTGTTTTCATTTTTCCTTCTACAAGGACAGTGGTGGCATGGCTAATTATTGCTTTTGCTTTCCAGACCCTGTAATTATGCCATAAACTATCGCTTCTAATAGCTGCACGATTTGAGCTTTTCAGTTGCATATTTTCCCTGATATTTGTCATATTACTCAGTATACGTGTTCTAGGCTGACGTTTGGCGTTTTTAAAGCAAACCTTTATCAAAACTGCACTTATTATAATTGGCTAAAATGCATATGCCGATACGAGAAGCTTCCTATGGTTTTGTGGCCTATAGGTTTTGTAATTGATGTGTTAAGATTTTTCACTGGGAAACCTGGGTATAGGAAGTCGGTCTCTGCAGCTTTCACGTTTGTTACTGGGGAACATGGGTACAGGAAGTCTGTCTCTGCAGCTTTCACCTTTGTGACTGGGAAACATGGGTACAGGAAGTCTGTCTCTGCAGCTTTCACGTTTGTTACTGGAAAAACATGGGTACAGGAAGTCAGTCTCTGCAGCTTTCACCTTTGTGACTGGGAAACATGGGTACAGGAAGTCTGTCTCTGCAGCTTTCCCCTTTGTGACTGGGGAACATGGGTACAGGAAGTCGGTCTCTGCAGCTTTCACCTTTGTGACTGGGGAACATGGGTACAGGAAGTCTGTCTCTGCAGCTTTCCCCTTTGTGACTGGGGAACATGGGTACAGGAAGTCGGTCTCTGCAGCTTTCACCTTTGTGACTGGGGAACATGGGCACAGGAAGTCAGTCTCTGCAGCTTTCCCCTTTGTGGCTGGGGAACATAGGTACAGGAAGTCAGTCTCTGCAGCTTTCCCCTTTGTGACTGGGGAACATGGGTACTGGAAGTCAGTCTCTGCAGCTTTCACCTTTGTGACTGGGGAACATGGGTACAGGAAGTCTGTCTCTGCAGCTTTCCCCTTTGTGACTGGGGAACATGGGTACTGGAAGTCAGTCTCTGCAGCTTTCACCTTTGTGACTGGGGAACATGGGTACAGGAAGTCTGTCTCTGCAGCTTTCCCCTTTGTGGCTGGGGAACATAGGTACAGGAAGTCAGTCTCTGCAGCTTTCCCCTTTGTGACTGGGGAACATGGGTACTGGAAGTCAGTCTCTGCAGCTTTCACCTTTGTGACTGGGAAACATGGGTACAGGAAGTCGGTCTCTGCAGCTTTCCCCTTTGTGACTGGGGAACATGGGTACTGGAAGTCGGTCTCTGCAGCTTTCCCCTTTGTGACTGGGGAACATGGGTACAGGAAGTCTGTCTCTGCAGCTTTCACCTTTGTGACTGGGAAACATGGGCACAGGAAGTCTGTCTCTGCAGCTTTCCCCTTTGTGACTGGGGAACATGGGTACAGGAAGTCGGTCTCTGCAGCTTTCACGTTTGTTACTGGAAAAACATGGGTACAGGAAGTCAGTCTCTGCAGCTTTCACCTTTGTGACTGGGGAACATGGGTACAGGAAGTCTGTCTCTGCAGCTTTCCCCTTTGTGGCTGGGGAACATAGGTACAGGAAGTCAGTCTCTGCAGCTTTCACCTTTGTGACTGGGGAACATGGGTACAGGAAGTCAGTCTCTGCAGCTTTCACCTTTGTGACTGGGAAACATGGGCACAGGAAGTCTGTCTCTGCAGCTTTCCCCTTTGTGACTGGGGAACATGGGTACAGGAAGTCGGTCTCTGCAGCTTTCACGTTTGTTACTGGAAAAACATGGGTACAGGAAGTCAGTCTCTGCAGCTTTCACCTTTGTGACTGGGGAACATGGGTACAGGAAGTCTGTCTCTGCAGCTTTCACGTTTGTTACTGGGAAACATGGGTACAGGAAGTCTGTCTCTGCAGCTTTCACGTTTGTTACTGGGGAACATGGGTACAGGAAGTCTGTCTCTGCAGCTTTCACGTTTGTTACTGGGGAACATGGGTACAGGAAGTCTGTCTCTGCAGCTTTCACGTTTGTTACTGGGGAACATGGGTACAGGAAGTCTGTCTCTGCAGCTTTCACGTTTGTTACTGGGGAACATGGGTACAGGAAGTCTGTCTCTGCAGGCTTCCGCTTTATGACTGGGGAACATGGGTACAGGAAGTCTGTCTCTGCAGCTTTCCCCTTTGTGACTGGGGAACATGGGTACAGGAAGTCTGTCTCTGCAGCTTTCTGCTTTGTGACTGGGGAACATAGGTACAGGAAGTCAGTCTCTGCAGCTTTCCCCTTTGTGACTGGGGAACATAGGTACAGGAAGTCAGTCTCTGCAGCTTTCCCCTTTGTGACTGGGGAACATGGGCACAGGAAGTCTGTCTCTGCAGCTTTCCCCTTTGTGGCTGGGGAACATAGGTACAGGAAGTCAGTCTCTGCAGCTTTCCCCTTTGTGACTGGGGAACATAGGTACAGGAAGTCAGTCTCTGCAGCTTTCCCCTTTGTGACTGGGGAACATGGGCACAGGAAGTCTGTCTCTGCAGCTTTCCCCTTTGTGGCTGGGGAACATAGGTACAGGAAGTCAGTCTCTGCAGCTTTCCCCTTTGTGACTGGGGAACATAGGTACAGGAAGTCAGTCTCTGCAGCTTTCCCCTTTGTGACTGGGGAACATGGGCACAGGAAGTCTGTCTCTGCAGCTTTCCCCTTTGTGGCTGGGGAACATGGGTACAGGAAGTCGGTCTCTGCAGCTTTCCCCTTTGTGACTGGGGAACATGGGTACTGGAAGTCGGTCTCTGCAGCTTTCACGTTTGTTACTGGGAAACATGGGTACAGGAAGTCTGTCTCTGCAGCTTTCACGTTTGTTACTGGGGAACATGGGTACAGGAAGTCTGTCTCTGCAGCTTTCACGTTTGTTACTGGGGAACATGGGTACAGGAAGTCAGTCTCTGCAGCTTTCCCCTTTGTGACTGGGGAACATGGGCACAGGAAGTCTGTCTCTGCAGCTTTCACGTTTGTTACTGGGGAACATGGGTACAGGAAGTCTGTCTCTGCAGCTTTCACGTTTGTTGCTGGGGAACATAGGTACAGGAAGTCAGTCTCTGCAGCTTTCCCCTTTGTGACTGGGGAACATGGGCACAGGAAGTCAGTCTCTGCAGCTTTCCCCTTTGTGACTGGGGAACATAGGTACAGGAAGTCAGTCTCTGCAGCTTTCCCCTTTGTGACTGGGGAACATAGGTACAGGAAGTCAGTCTCTGCAGCTTTCCCCTTTGTGACTGGGGAACATGGGCACAGGAAGTCTGTCTCTGCAGCTTTCACGTTTGTTACTGGGAAACATGGGAACAGGAAGTCTGTCTCTGCAGCTTTCACCTTTGTGACTGGGGAACATGGGTACAGGAAGTCTGTCTCTGCAGCTTTCACGTTTGTTACTGGGAAACATGGGTACAGGAAGTCTGTCTCTGCAGCTTTCACCTTTGTGACTGGGGAACATGGGTACAGGAAGTCGGTCTCTGCAGCTTTCCCCTTTGTGACTGGGGAACATGGGTACTGGAAGTCAGTCTCTGCAGCTTTCCCCTTTGTGACTGGGGAACATGGGTACAGGAAGTCTGTCTCTGCAGCTTTCACGTTTGTTACTGGGGAACATGGGTACAGGAAGTCTGTCTCTGCAGCTTTCACGTTTGTTGCTGGGGAACATGGGTACAGGAAGTCAGTCTCTGCAGCTTTCCCCTTTGTGACTGGGGAACATAGGTACAGGAAGTCAGTCTCTGCAGCTTTCACGTTTGTGACTGGGGAACATAGGTACAGGAAGTCAGTCTCTGCAGCTTTCCCCTTTGTGACTGGGGAACATGGGCACAGGAAGTCTGTCTCTGCAGCTTTCCCCTTTGTGGCTGGGGAACATAGGTACAGGAAGTCAGTCTCTGCAGCTTTCCCCTTTGTGACTGGGGAACATAGGTACAGGAAGTCAGTCTCTGCAGCTTTCCCCTTTGTGACTGTGGAACATGGGCACAGGAAGTCTGTCTCTGCAGCTTTCCCCTTTGTGGCTGGGGAACATAGGTACAGGAAGTCAGTCTCTGCAGCTTTCCCCTTTGTGACTGGGGAACATAGGTACAGGAAGTCAGTCTCTGCAGCTTTCACGTTTGTGACTGGGGAACATAGGTACAGGAAGTCAGTCTCTGCAGCTTTCCCCTTTGTGACTGGGGAACATGGGCACAGGAAGTCTGTCTCTGCAGCTTTCCCCTTTGTGGCTGGGGAACATAGGTACAAGAAGTCTGTCTCTGCAGCTTTCTGCTTTGTGACTGGGGAACATGGGTACAGGAAGTCTGTCTCTGCAGCTTTCCCCTTTGTGACTGGGGAACATGGGTACAGGAAGTCGGTCTCTGCAGCTTTCCCCTTTGTGACTGGGGAACATGGGCACAGGAAGTCTGTCTCTGCAGCTTTCCCCTTTGTGGCTGGGAAACATGGGTACAGGAAGTCTGTCTCTGCAGCTTTTACCTTTTGTGACTGGGGAACATGGGTACAGGAAGTCAGTCTCGGCAGCTTTCACCTTTGTGACTGGGGAACATGGGTACAGGAAGTCTGTCTCTGCAGCTTTCCCCTTTGTGACTGGGGAACATGGGTACTGGAAGTCAGTCTCTGCAGCTTTCACCTTTGTGACTGGGGAACATGGGTACAGGAAGTCTGTCTCTGCAGCTTTCACATTTGTGACTGGGGAACATGGGTACAGGAAGTCTGTCTCTGCAGCTTTCCCCTTTGTGACTGGGGAACATGGGTACAGGAAGTCAGTCTCTGCAGCTTTCCCCTTTGTGACTGGGGAACATGGGCACAGGAAGTCTGTCTCTGCAGCTTTCCCCTTTGTGGCTGGGGAACATAGGTACAGGAAGTCAGTCTCTGCAGCTTTCCCCTTTGTGACTGGGGAACATGGGTACTGGAAGTCAGTCTCTGCAGCTTTCACCTTTGTGACTGGGGAACATGGGTACAGGAAGTCTGTCTCTGCAGCTTTCCCCTTTGTGACTGGGGAACATGGGCACAGGAAGTCAGTCTCTGCAGCTTTCCCCTTTGTGACTGGGGAACATGGGTACAGGAAGTCAGTCTCTGCAGCTTTCCCCTTTGTGGCTGGGGAACATAGGTACAGGAAGTCAGTCTCTGCAGCTTTCCCCTTTGTGACTGGGGAACATGGGTACTGGAAGTCAGTCTCTGCAGCTTTCACCTTTGTGACTGGGGAACATGGGTACAGGAAGTCAGTCTCTGCAGCTTTCCCCTTTGTGACTGGGGAACATGGGTACAGGAAGTCAGTCTCTGCAGCTTTCCCCTTTGTGACTGGGGAACATGGGTACAGGAAGTCAGTCTCTGCAGCTTTCCCCTTTGTGACTGGGGAACATGGGTACTGGAAGTCAGTCTCTGCAGCTTTCCCCTTTGTGACTGGGGAACATGGGTACAGGAAGTCAGTCTCTGCAGCTTTCCCTTTTGTGACTGGGGAACATGGGTACAGGAAGTCTGTCTCTGCAGCTTTCACCTTTGTGACTGGGGAACATGGGTGCAGGAAGTCTGTCTCTGCAGCTTTCCCCTTTGTGACTGGGGAACATGGGTACAGGAAGTCTGTCTCTGCAGCTTTCCCCTTTGTGACTGGGGAACATGGGTACAGGAAGTCTGTCTCTGCAGCTTTCCCCTTTGTGACTGGGGAACATGGGTACAGGAAGTCTGTCTCTGCAGCTTTCCCCTTTGTGACTGGGGAACATGGGTACAGGAAGTCTGTCTCTGCAGCTTTCCCCTTTGTGACTGGGGAACATGGGTACTGGAAGTCAGTCTCTGCAGCTTTCCCCTTTGTGACTGGGGAACATAGGTACAGGAAGTCAGTCTCTGCAGCTTTCCCCTTTGTGACTGGGGAACATAGGTACAGGAAGTCGGTCTCTGCAGCTTTCCCCTTTGTGACTGGGGAACATAGGTACAGGAAGTCGGTCTCTGCAGCTTTCACCTTTGTGACTGGGGAACATGGGTACAGGAAGTCAGTCTCTGCAGCTTTCCCCTTTGTGACTGGGAAACATGGGTACAGGAAGTCTGTCTCTGCAGCTTTCCCCTTTGTGACTGGGGAACATAGGTACAGGAAGTCGGTCTCTGCAGCTTTCACGTTTGTTACTGGGGAACATGGGTACAGGAAGTCGGTCTCTGCAGCTTTCACCTTTGTGATTGGGGAACATGGGTACAGAAAGTCGGTCTCTGCAGCTTTCACCTTTGTGACTGGGGAACATGGGTACAGGAAGTCGGTCTCTGCAGCTTTCACGTTTGTTACTGGGGAACATGGGTACAGGAAGTCGGTCTCTGCAGCTTTCCCCTTTGTGACTGGGGAACATAGGTACAGGAAGTCAGTCTCTGCAGCTTTCCCCTTTGTGACTGGGGAACATGGGTACAGGAAGTCGGTCTCTGCAGCTTTCACGTTTGTTACTGGGGAACATGGGTACAGGAAGTCGGTCTCTGCAGCTTTCCCCTTTGTGACTGGGGAACATGGGTATAGGAAGTCAGTCTCTGCAGCTTTCCCCTTTGTGACTGGGAAACATGGGTACAGGAAGTCTGTCTCTGCAGCTTTCACCTTTGTGACTGGGGAACATAGGTACAGGAAGTCGGTCTCTGCAGCTTTCACGTTTGTTACTGGGGAACAAGGGTACAGGAAGTCGGTCTCTGCAGCTTTCACGTTTGTTACTGGGGAACATGGGTACAGGAAGTCGGTCTCTGCAGCTTTCACGTTTGTTACTGGGGAACAAGGGTACAGGAAGTCGGTCTCTGCAGCTTTCACGTTTGTTACTGGGGAACATAGGTACAGGAAGTCGGTCTCTGCAGCTTTCACGTTTGTTACTGGGGAACATGGGTACAGGAAGTCGGTCTCTGCAGCTTTCACGTTTGTTACTGGGGAACATAGGTACAGGAAGTCTGTCTCTGCAGCTTTCGCCTTTCGTGGTTTGCAAATCCGCAGCAGTTTATTCCCCCAAAATTCCTGTCCTGCTTCCAAAGAAACAAAGTGACCAGTTGCTATGGGCAGCAATCCCAGTGTACCCACAATGCCTTGGGTCACAGTTTGAGCTTCCTCGCGGTAAAAAGATACATTTGGGTTAATCCAGGACTGTTGCCCCTCAATGTTTGGCCAAAGGGAACCGCTTGGGTGGAGGCGGAGAAAAGGGGCAAGTACAAATTATTACTTAAGCTGAATTCCGCCTCCATACTCTAAAAGAGGAACTGTAAAGTTATTTTAGACACATAGTTTCACTTACCTGGGGCTTCCCTAAGCCCCCAGCAGCCGTCCTGTCCCGCGCCGGTCCTGCCCAAGCCACCGTTCTCCCGCCGCCAGCTCCGTTCCGTGCCGTAGGCTTCTAAGTCGACGCCAGCGTAGCCCTGCCAGGCGTATCTTTTCATCTCGTTCCCCTCTGCAATAGCGGGGACGCAAAGAAAGGATACACGTGGCAGGGCTGCGCTGGCGTTGACTTAGAAGCCTACGGCACGGAACGGAGCTGGCGGCGGGAGAACAGCGGCTCGGGCAGGACAGGGCGGCTGCTGGGGGCTTAGGGAAGCCCCAGGTAAGTGAAACTATGGGCCTGATTCACAAAGCGGTGATAAGTTATCACTCCTAAAAGACTTTAGGCGTGATAACCTTTGCACTAGCTGAGTTCTCACCGCTTTGTGCTGCTGATCGCGCGCAAAAGTCAAGTGCGCAAAGGTTTTTTGCGTGCTCAACGCCCATAGGGTTTAATGGGCGCATTGCGCGATTGTGCGTGGGAATTTAGCGCGGGTTTCTTTTTATCATGCCTAAACTGAGTTTAGGCATGATAAAGGGCTTTTCACAGGCATGCAAACACTTTGCACCGCTTTGTGAATTAAGCCCTATGTGTCTAAAATAACTTTACACTTCTGCTTTAAGTCTGGTACACACCTTCAAAGGGAACCTAAGAGAGGTATATGGAGACTGCCATATTTATTTGCTTTTAAACAATACCAGTTGCCTGGCTGTCCTGCTGAGCTCTGTGGCTGCAGTAGTGTCTGAATCACACACCTGAAACAAGCATGCAGCTAATCCAGTCATACTTCAGTCAGAGCACCTGATCTGCTGCATGCTTGTTCAGGGTCTATTGCTAAAAGTATTAGGGCTAGTTCACACTGGTCGCTTTGGTAGCGTTTTATAGTCATATGCCCATTATAGTCTAGGGCCAGTTTTTAGTGGGAAGCCAATGAATTTATCTGTATGTTTATGGGATGTGGGAGGAAACTGGAGTGCCCAGAGGAAACCCACGCAGAGACGGGGAGGACATACAAACTCCATGCAGCTAGTGCCCTGGCTGGGATTGGAACCGGGGACCCAACGCTGCAAGTAGAGAGCGCTGACCACAACGCCGCCGTGCTTCCCAGCTTTGAGCATTTATCAAGTGTTTGTATAGCTAGTTTTGGAAAGATTGAATAGCTAGTTGTGTAAAGCTGATGCAGCTGGTCAAGGTCAGACCCCCTATTAGCAGGTCTATAGAGGGTCTTGCAGGCATTGCAGCGATGTGACATGATGCAGCCAGCTCTGCTCTCCTCCGGGCACTCAGATCACTGTTCATCTCTGGATCGCCTCATCCAGCAACGATAGCGAATTCCTGATAAACTCCACAGTTTCCGGAGAGAGTCGCAGGAGCTCGCTTTCAGCAGACACTTAGCCCTCTTCCCGCATAGCTACCAATCAAATTGCAAATCTTATTTTTTTCCGGCAGAGGTTGTAAAATGAAAGCAGCCTTGTGATGGGTTGCCATGGCAACCCTCTCTATCTTCCCTCTCCTCCAATATAACATATTTATATCACACGCTGCGGGTTTGCAAGTCGTGCGCACGTTAGCCCAATTTATTTGTAGCTATTGATTGTAAGTTAGAATTAAATTGCATTATGGTGCGGTAGTAAATTGTGTTATCAGAATAGGATGTTGCCTGTCCCCTTGTTTCTCCTTCCCCCTCGCTGTGATAGTTTTGTGCCCGGTTAGAAGGATCTCCGAGATGGTGACATCTATTCTAGTGCACTACTTTAAAGCTGTGAAAGTGAAATGGAATTGCCTGCCGTCGCTGCTGGCCTTTTCAGGGTGTCAGAAGGGGTTCCTCAGCGCCAGAGTCGTAAGCAGTGATGGAAAATGCAATCTGGATTGGAAATCCAAAAGGTGAAGCAGACTTTATTGGGGTGATTAGCTGACAGGTTGGAGAGCGATTAAGTACACAGTTTACAAGGTTGGTTCTTTGTAGCCATGTGAATGGACTTGATTAAGGGATCTCGCTGGTGCTTTGAATTAAACATTAAAATATAAATATTGGTCTTGTACAGATGCCTGCGTTCTGTCCCTGTTAAAGAACATTTGTGTTTTTTGTTTTTGTTTTTAGGAGTCCGATTGCCAACTTCCCCATTCCCGTCTTTGCACGAGGGTGAATACGTTTACCCTATTAAAAACAAACCTGTACAGTTCCTTTCTTTTTCTTTTTTTTTTTTTTATATGACCACTCCAGCGACAGAAAGTAAGCTAAAATCTGACAGAACCGACAGGTTTTGGGCCAGTCCTCATGGGAGATTCTCTGGTATTTCTTTGTTTTCAAAAGCATTTCTGGAATGGCAGTTGCTAACTGCCAAAATAGTAAGATACCAGCAAGCCTCCCTAGAAAACAGAAAACCCTGAGAATCTTCCATGCGGAGTTGGACTAGTCCAAAACCTGTCATATTTTAACTGCTTACTACAGATTTTACTTGCTTTTTCCTGGAGTGGTCCTTTAAGTAATCCTTTTTAAACCAGGCCTATTGCCAGTCTGCACTGGCGATCCACTGACTACAATCCGCTCTCAGATCCAGTGTCCAGGGCAGGTGCTCTGACTACAGTCTGACCACAGGCTTGTCATGTCACCCTTAGGCCTGGTACACACCATGCAATTTCCCGGCAGATCGATCATTTCCGACAGGTCCATTCAGATCCTGATGGATAATGGGATTGACTTTTGTACAGTAGTGATCGGAACCTGATTGGACCAGTCGGAAAATATTGAAACCACCTGTTGATCTGACGGGAATTTGCATGGTGTGTATCAGGGCTTGCAGATTGTAGTCCAAAAGATCAACAGAACGTAAAGGAATTATTGGCGTTCGTGTCACTGTGGGTGCATAATGACCACACAGTTATAATTCCAGTATTTGTATAGCGCCTTTCTCCTGGCGTACTGAAAGAGCTTGCGAGGCAGCCACAAGAGCGCACTCAGTAGGCAGCAGCAGTGTTAGGGAGTCTTACCCAAAGAACTCCTTACTGAACAGGCAGAGCCAAGATTTGAACCCAGGTCTCCTGTGTCAGAGCCCTTAAAGTGAACCAGAGACGAAGCACCCTCATGTATTTTACCATATATATCAGTGGGGACATTAGAGAAAACACCTACCCTGCTCTCTGTTTCATCCTTCACTGCTCAGCCTGCTTCTTATCAGCCCTGATAAAATCCCCGCCTGAGCATTCAGTCTGGCTTTGCTCAGGAATCATTATAGCTGAGTCATAGCAGAGCCAGAAGGGGCAGGCTTGAAAAGACATCAGAGAAGACAGAGAAGTTATGATTCCTGAGCAAAGCCAGACTGAATGCTCAGTCAGGGATTCTATCAGGGGTGATAACAAGCGGGCTGAGCAGTGAAGGATGAAGCAGAGAGCAGGGTAGGTATTTTCTCTAATGTCCCCGCTGATGTATATGGTAAAATACATGAGGGTGCTTCACTTTAACCAGTTCACTATTCAGCCACTGATTGCGGCATACTGAAGTGGTGTCATGAGATTGTCAGTGGCTGCACAGTTGTGGCACTGTCCCTCTACCGTATCATACTGCCACTTGCCCAAATCGTAGCCTACAAAACCCAGCAGTTTCTCAGGAGCATTTGGGAAGGTGAATCCACCTACCACCATAACTTTAACGAACCTTTAATGTATTATAATAATAATTTCCAAGTTGGGCGCTGTGTGTCTGTATGTCCTTCCCTCACCCCCCCTTTTGCCCCACTAACAGATTAGACCCAATAAATAAGTGATAACATCCTGATTCAAAACTTCTTGCTTTTAGTGATGGATAACACGATACAACACTCTACTTTTTGTTTGGTAAAGCGATGAAGGGTTAGAATATCTTTCGTTTTTATTGGCATTTGTGTCCCCGTCTGGGGGGATTCCCATTACATACTGTCCTGCTGACAGTATAAAGTAGTAGAAAATTCTTATTACATGTTTACATACTGTATGTATGCTTTGATACAAGAAGGCTTCTGATGATCTAAACCATTTCTAAATGGCCGTATTTCTGATGCTGACTGGCTTTCTGGCTGAGGAGTCTTTAGGGATTTGACAACTCTGTAGTGTGAAGATGAAACAGACTATTACTTTAGAAAGTTGTTAGGTAGGCGCTCAGTCCTATATAGATATACTGGTAAGATTTCACCATGAGGCTGAGTGTGTTTGTGTTTGTGTATAAAAAAAATCTCTCACTCTCTCTCTTTCTCTCTCTCTTTCTCTCTTCTCTCTACTCTCTCTCTCTCTCCTCTCTCTCTGCTCTCTCTCTTCCTCTCTCACTCTCTTCCTCTCTCACTCTCTCTTCCTCTCTCTCTCACTCTCTTCCTCTCTCTCTCACTCTCTTCCTCTCTCTCTCACTCTCTTCCTCTCTCTCTCACTCTCTTCCTCTCTCTCTCACTCTCCTTCCTCTCTCTCTCTCTCTTCCTCTCTCTCTCTCTCTTCCTCTCTCTCTCTCTCTCTCTTCCTCTCTCTCACTCTCTTCC
>NC_090656.1:254696345-254713845 GCF_040937935.1 Hyperolius riggenbachi
CACACACACACACACCTCTCACTCTCACTCTCACTCACTCAACACTCACTCACTCACTCACTCACTCACTCTCTCACTCTCTCTCACTCTCTCTCACTCTCTCTCACTCTCTCCTCTCTCACTCTCACTCTCACTCTCACTCTCACTCTCACTCTCACACTCTCTCACTCTCTCACTCTCTCACACACACACACACACTCACTCACTCACTCACTCACACACACACACACACACTCTCTCTCTCTCTCTCTCTCTCTCACACTCACTCACAATCACTCACACTCACTCACATCACTCACTCACTCACTCACTCACTCACTCACTCACTCACTCACTCTCACACACACACACACACACACACACACACCACACACACACACACACACACACACACACACACTCTCTCTCTCACACTCTCACTCTCACTCTCTCACTCTCTCACTCTCTCACTCTCTCACTCTCTCACTCTCTCACTCTCTCACTCTCTCACTCTCTCACTCTCTCACTCTCTCACTCTCTCACTCTCTCACTCTCACTCTCACTCTCACTCTCACTCTCACTCTCACTCTCACTCTCACTCTCACTCTCACTCTCACTCTCACTCTCACTCTCACTCTCACTCTCACTCTCACTCTCACTCACATCTAAATTGAGGGTAAAGCCCTCCAATTTTCTTGCATATCATTATGCATTTGCATTAATTGACAATGCACAATGTGTTGTACGTTGCAGGTGTGTACTTTTTGCAATAAATGTATTCCCTTGCTGGCTGGCTCCTGTAGCTCCATTTCCTGTTGCAATGAATGCACCATTTTATTGGACTAAAAGCTCCCCAGACTCTTCCCTCTATCCCATCATCCCTTACATCAGGTAGTCTGTTAGGGGTTAGAGGGAGGGAAAAGACAGTCTTTCCCTGTCAGCACAGATCACCAGAGAACTCTCTCTTCCCCCTCCTTCTGGCACTAGGTCAACTCTCTGTGGCCAGTACTGCAGCTACTGCAACTGCATCAGCATCTTATATTACAGTTTTGGCCTCAAAAAGATGATCTCTAAGCAGCAGCAGGAGGAGGTGGGCAGGGTGGCTATGTGCTCATCAGGTGATTTTTTTCACACCTTATCAGTGAACTCGGGGCACATGCTGCATGCCATCTCTCTGGCCTGGACACCATCCGAATTAGTGTCACAGCCCATCACAGCGGGGCAGACTGACATGGTGCCGCAGCCAAACACAGCAGGGCAGTAGGGGCATGTATGGGGTGGACAGGCACAGCACAATAACCAGCCGGGGGGCTGCAGGAGGGGGCTTGTTTAAAGACATACCGTGGCCGGCTTGGAAATGACTATTCTAGATACCGAGTGACATGGCTGTCCCCATTACAGTGCTGCCTTAGATCGCAGGGCTGTACAGTCTAACAGCCTCACTCCTCTCAACGCGCGTTCTCGCTGCCGCAGAACTCTGTGATCTAATCCCAGCATCAGGAACCAATGAAAGTGGCACCTGGCCTGTTCACACAGCTCTACTATCAGAGATGGCAGAGAGGACTGCCTGCGGGGATTGAGGAGCGGTGTGTATGTGCAATGATTCGTCGGGGTGGTGCTATTCTTCGGTACCAGCGGACCCAAACCAAACATTTTTTTTTTAATTCAAAATATTTAGTTGCACCACTCTGACACATACAAAGATAAATAAACACTCCTTCAAGCCTATGAGCATTTCAGTGCATGCTTTTCACACTTCTCTTTCCATAACTAGGGTTATACAGGTGGCAGCCATTACTTCTGAGCTTAGTAGGAGGTTTAAGATCATGGGTGTGTTTGTCATCAGCTACCCTCCCTCATAGGGGCGTCGTCTATGTGAAATCTCACACAAGCTGAGGTCACCTCCCCTGTGACATCATCAGTAGCAGCCTGTGTTTTGTTTTTGTTTTTTTTATCTCCTCCACCAGTCTGCCGGATTCTGTCCCGACAATATGAAAGGAAGGGAGGGGTTCCTCCAATAAATGTAAAATATTTTATATTTGTCATCATGCAGCTGAAAGGCTACTTTTTATCATTATAATTTACAAAATAGATTTTATTTCTGAAATCTTGTATTTTTAATTTGGGTCCACTTTAAGGGTCCAGAGACTGCTGGTATGTAAGAGGTTAAATAAGGGCCCATCGCCCTTATGCAATTAACGTTTTCTCCTAGGACATAATTTTTCATCTTCTATTTAAAATACTGTAACTTTCCAGTAGTAGGTGAAAAAGTTCTGTCAAGATTATTTTGAGTATATTCTTGCTTTCTGGTGGCTTAAAGTCATTGGGAACCACTTTATAAAAAAAATAAAGATACCAGATACTTGCCTAAGGAGAGGGAAGGCTCTGGGTCCATTCTCACCTGAGCGGGAATCGCACGATTCCCGCTCACGGCAAACCGCTAGCGGTTCTGCAAGAACCGCTACACAATGTAGCGAGTGGCAGTGTTCTCACTGCCGCGGTTGCGGTTAGCGATAACCGCAACCACGCTGCATGCAGCAGTTTGCCAGCGACCAGCGTTCCGCGATTTTAAGTGTGAACGGGCCCTCAGGGTCTTAACCTCCCTAGCGGAATGGATAGATATATCCGTCCATAAAAACATGCTGTTAACAGTATAAGGGCCCGTTTCCACTATCGCGAATCCGCATGCGTTGCCCGCATGCGGATTCGCACAGTCAGTACAAGTGGATGGGACTGTTTCCACTTGCGCGTTTCCCCGCACGTTTTTCTGTGCAGAAAAAATCTGCATGGTAGGGTCCTCAGAATTCGCCTGCGTGTGGAATGCAGGCGAATCGCACGCAATGTATTTAATAGGGAAATCGCATGCGTTTTCCCCATGCGTTTTTTGCAGCGATTTCGCATGCGATTTCGCATAGGTATTGATGTTAATTTACACAGGCAGTGACATGGTTAAATTCGCATACAGCCTTACCTATGCGAAATCGCTTGCGAAATCGCGGCAAAAAACGCATGCGGAATCGCACCCGCATGCGATTTGCCTGCGGTGATTCGCCGGCGATTCCGCAACGCTATAGTGGAAACGGGCCCTAAACGTTCATACACATCAATGCACCACTGTATATTAGACCCTTGCTTGACACATTTTGGCAAGTTACAGGAAAAAAAAGTTTTAAAAATTGTATCACTTTTTGCACCGAAATCCTGGGAAAATTGAACACCAGGGAGGTTAATGAGCCTTCCCTCTCCTCTCCTGGTGTCCTCGTTGCAGCAGCAGCTCCCACTGTGTGGGGGCTTTGAGCCGAGTCCTCCCGAAGACAGGCGGCTCCATACTGCGCAGGTGCGATAGTGTGCGCAGTATGGAGCGGCCCATCTTCAGGAGTACTCGAGCTCCCGAAGACAGGCGGCTCCATACTGCGCAGGTGCGATAGATAGTGTGCGCAGTATGGAGCGGCCCATCTCCTGGGGTACTCGGGCTCCCGAAGACATTCAGAAGTCACCTTCGCAGGCGGAAGGAGCAGTATTTGACCAATTTAGTCCAATACTGCTCCCGGTACAGCGCAGCACTGCGGGCACCAGGAGAGGAGAGGGGACCCCAGAGCCTTGCCTCTCCTTAGGTAAGTATCTGGTTTATTTTTTTATAAAGTGGTTCCTAATGACTTTAAAAAGGCAATTTATTAACAAGTTTTAAAATATCACCTTGGAGAAGAAGTGAATTGCATATGGGCCCGGGTGTTCTACAAATGTGTAATGTGAACTGCGCATAGAACTACCATGTTTGTGATTGGTTGATCTGAATGGCTGTTGTGTTGTAATCCTGACTGTAATATGTGTGACCTCCAGGCAGCGCAGGCCTGAGTTGTGGCGGGATTAGTGTGTCCTGCAGCTTCAGTGAGTATTGCTGGCTCACCTTAACCCACCACAGACCATACACACAACCCCTCCATAGCCTGCTCATGTAAACTGCTATGTAACTGCTCTGTGGACTGATCATTGTGTCTCTTCACAGGTGTAAACTCTGGAAGAAGTTTCCTTTGTGTGAGAAGTCCTGCGTGTCAGAGCTGCAGCGCTTGGGGGGCAACAGGAGAAAGGAGGATGGAGCTGCAGTCTCTACAGGAGGCCCTGAAAGTGGAAATTCAAGTTCACCAGGTACCGACGCTCCTGTCAAAGTGCTAGCAAAAGTGGACCTGTTATCACAATAACATAATGAATAAAATTAAATATTTTACCTTGCTCTTTTATTTCATCATTTAGTCAGTGTTTGCCCATTGCAAAAGCGTTCCTCTCCCTGATTTACATTCTGAAATGCATCACTGGCGGTGACCTCTTTAGTCATGTCAGGTGATCTCTGCGGAATGTTTGTTTACGGAGAGTACTGATAGTTCCAAATCCAGTGAAAATAATGCTTGGTCTCCCAAAATGCTCCAGGAGGTGAATTTTACATAACTTAATAGCCTAGGCTGTGACATCACTGGGAGGCCAGGACTACATACCAATATGCAGCAATATATGCATATAGGATATGTAACATAAATGTGGGTCTCCTGAATAATTCACTGCATTCTATTATAAGTCATTACAGACATTACAGAGCCTCTTTAAACTTGAATTAACGGCATTAGTCTGCACTGCTGAACACCCCCAGACCTTTCTGAATGAACCATTTGAAATTTCTGGATGTACTGCACAGGAGTCCGATCCAAATGTATTAAATACAAAGTATGTGCAGAGCAAGTTATGACTGTAGTCCTGCACAGCCAATATCATAACCTCCTTCCCCTTATGGTAGTCTCTTTCCCAGGTGCTGACCGCCTCCCACACCAGAGACGGCCATGACAGTGCCGTCTTCTCTGAGAGTTCAGTGTGTGCTCCGCCTCCGCAGAATAATGAAATTCAAATTCTACTGCCTCTATTCGGCTGCTTCGGGTCATGTGTCCAAAAACTGTAAAGGACGGCTGACTTGGGATTGATATGGAGGCTGCCATATTTGTTTACTATTAAACAATCCACATTGCCTGGCTGTCCTGCTGATCCTCTGCCTCTAATACCTTTAGCCATAGACCCTGAACATAGCTGCGCAGTATTCTTAGGCTCCCCTTGTCGATGGTCCCATTGATAAGACGATGGATCTGAGAACTTAGTTTGTCGGTAGGCATCGCTGTGAGGTTTCCTGATCCATTTTCGGATGAGTATTGAGCTTTACACTATGGCTATGGCAGGATTAGAGTGTGAGCTCCTCTGAGGACAGTCAGTGACATGACTATGTACTCTGTAATGTGCTGCAGGAGATGTCAGTGCTATATAAATACATAATAATAATATGGTAGGACATTAGACTATGACTATGATAGGATTAGAGTGTGAGCTTCTCTGAGGACAGTCAGTGACATGACTATGTACTCTGTAATGTGCTGCAGGAGATGTCAGTGCTATATAAATACATAATAATAATATGGTAGGACATTAGACTATGACTATGGTAGGATTAGAGTGTGAGCGCCTCTGGGGACAGTCAGTGACAGGACTATGTACTCTGTAATGTGCTGCAGGAGAGGTCAGTGCTATATAAATACATAATAATAATATGGTAGGACATTAGACTATGACTATGGTAGGATTAGAGTGTGAGCTCCTCTGAGGACAGTCAGTGACATGACTATGTACTCTGTACAGCACTGTGGAAGATGTTAGTGCTATATAAATACATAATAATAATATGGTAGGACATTAGACTATGACTATGGTAGGATTAGAGTGTGAGCTCCTCTGAGGATAGTCAGTGACATGACTATGTACTCTGTACAGCACTGTGGAAGATGTTAGTGCTATATAAATACATAATAATAATATGGTAGGACATTAGACTATGACTATGGTAGGATTAGATTGTGAGTTCCTCTGGGGACAGTCAGTGACATGACTATGTACTCTGTAATGTGTTGCAGGAGATGTCAGTGCTATATAAATACATAATAATAATATGGTAGGACATGAGACTATGACTATGGTAGGATTAGAGTGTGAGCTCCTCTGAGGGACAGTCAGTGACATGACTAAGTACTCTGTAATGTGCTGCAGGAGATGTCAGTGCTATATAAATACATAATAATAATATGGTAGGACATTAGACTATGGCTATGGCAGGATTAGAGTGTGAGCTCCTCTGAGGGACAGTCAGTGACATGACTATGTACTCTGTAATGTGCTGCAGGAGATGTCAGTGCTATATAAATACATAATAATAATATGGTAGGACATTAGACTATGGCTATGGTAGGATTAGAGTGTGAGCTCCTCTGAGGACAGTCAGTGACATGACTATGTACTCTGTAATGTGCTGCAGGATATGTAAGTGCTGTATAAATACATAATAATAATATGGTAGGACATTAGACTATGACTATGGTAGGATTAGATTGTGAGCTCCTCTGAGGACAGTCAGTGACATGACTATGTACTCTGTAATGTGCTGCAGATATCAGTGCTATATAAATACATAATAATAATAGTATATATTTTGACATCAGAGGAGGCAGAGATTTTCTTGGTGATATAACTCAGCATCGTTGAAATATAATTAACACTGTTAAACATCAAAAACGATGTAGAAAGTACACAGGTCTATATGTAGGATGTCTCTCATTAAATGTTGCCAGGCTTAAAGAAACCAGAGACTAATTGAGTTCAAAATTTAATAACTTTAATAACTCTGAGAGATGTGTAGAGGGCGCACTTCTCTTCCACAGACTGGCAGAAGTTACGGGACCCGTTACCGGCAATACAGAAGACTGAGGACGATGGCGCGGGAGCAATCTGAGCGGAGGGGGCTGGAGGAAGCCCCAGGTATGTACAAAACTTTTAACATAAGTAATCTCTGGTACACTTTAAAAACCGTTCTAGATTAAAGGGAGAGCAGCTATGGCCAGTTGGCCACAATTAAAAGTTCTTTTTTTTTTTTTTAAAGCACTTTGTGCAAGGCAGAGAAGTTGCTGAACTGTTTCATCATGCGGATAGTGTCTTCTGACAGCAACTGCAACACTGACATCTGGAGGGGGAAAGCAGTTACTGCACCCTGATTGTACACTAAATGGCCAAGGAGCACATTTGCTAGGCTTCTGTGCTATTCTAGTAAATGTAACTTACACAGATATGTGAAGCTGATGTCAGTGTGCCAGCCCATGCTACACACTGCCAACAGATTAAATATATATATTTAATGAGAGTCTAAAGCCGTTTTAAAAATCAGTTTTTACCTCATATTTAGACTAAGGATCCTTGTCAGACCTAAAACGCCGCATTACCGCGGCCTAACGAGCTTTTTATCACCCTCAAATACCCAGGGCAAAGATGGGGGAGCATTTCCTGGTAGAGGCGGAGCTTTCTGCAGTAGCTCTGCCTCTCCTCGCTTCATTCCTTGCATCTCTGTCTTCTTTCACTGAGAGGGGCGGGGGAGAGGCGGAGATCCAGGTTGGATTGACGCGAATGGGGGCAGAGCTACAGCACAAAGCTCTGCCTCCCTGGGCAGCAAAATCCACAACCAGGAAAGTTGTGGAATTTTTGCCCTAGGATTTGAGGGTGATAAAACCCATGTTCGGCCGCGGGATAGCGGTGTTTTAGGTCTGGCAATGATCCTTAAACTAAATAAAAGATAAAAACTGATTTTTACAGAGGCTTCAGAGTCTCTTTAATTGCAGTGTCTGAATCACACAGCTGAAACAAGCATGGAAGTATCCAGACCCACTTCAGTCAGAGCACCTGACCTGCATGCTTGTTCAGGGGCTGTGGCTAAAAGTGTTAGAGGCAGAGGATCAGCGGGACAGCCAGGCAATCTACATTTCTATAAAAGGAAATAAATATGGCAGCCTCCATATCTCTCACTTCAATTGTCCTTTTTAAAGTTTTTTTTAACCTCCTTGGCGGTATGAAAAATACCGCCAGGATGGAGCGCAGCAGTTTTTAAAATTTTTTTTTTTTTTAATCATGTAGCGAGCCGAGGGCTCGCTACATGATAGCCGCTGCTGAGCGGCATCCCCCCGCCCGCTTCGATCGCCTTCGGCGTTCTCCGATCAGGAAATCCCGTTCATAGAACGGGATTTCCTGGAGGGCTTCCCCCGTCGCCATGGCGACGGGGCGGGATGACGTCACTGACGTCGGGACGTCATTGGGAGTCCCGGGCCACCCCTCGGCGCTGCCTGGCACTGATTGGCCAGGCAGCGCTGGAGGGGGGGGGGGGCCCGCGCCGCAGCAGATAGCGGCGATCGGGCAGGGGCCGGCGGCGATCAGAGTGCTGGCGCAGCTAGCAAAGTGCTAGCTGCGTCCAGCAAAACAAAAATTATGAAAATCGGCCCAGCAGGGCCTGAGCGGCACCCTCCGGCGGCTTACCCCGTGTCACACACGGGGTTACCGCCAAGGAGGTTAAAGAGACTCTCATAAAACTCTTAAATACTTAAAGCGGAATGAAACCCTGCATTTCTACTTTGCTCTAATAGATTATTTACAGCATATTATATACAACCAGCATTTTTTTTTTACTAGAACTGCATTCAAATGGTTGGCCACTTCCGAACTTTACATAATGTTATCTTGTGTTTAATTGTATCAAGTGAGAAATGTAAACAAAGCCTTCTCTCACACTGCCGGGTCCTCTGAACAAAGTCAGACAAGCATAAATGCTTTCTGATGCTTTCTGATTCAGTTAGAGGATGAATAAAGCAGTTATAAATATAATGCAAAGTCAGCTCTCAGAGTAAAATAAGTGTACTTTAGAAACGTATCATTTCTAAATGAATAATACTTCTGCACAAAAGCAAATATGCTAACCGTATAAAAAGTAGGAAAATGTGTTTTTATTGAATATTATGTCAGGGTTTTATACCGCTTTAAAGCAGTATAAAACCCTGACATATTATTCAATAAAAAACATGTATTTCCTACTTTGTATATGCCATAGGGTTATCATATTTGCTTTTGTGCATAAATATTATTTATTTAGAAATTACAAGTTCCCAAAGTACACTTTTTTTGCACTGAGAGCTGCCATTGCATTTTATTCGTAACAGTTTTTTTCATCTTGAAATATAAGCAGAAATACTGTACTTTGACTGACTGTCTGACACTGCAGACTCTTCTGAACACAGACAGAGAAGTGTTTACATTCCTCACTTGATACAATTAAATACAAGATAACATAACCTTATATCCAGTTGGGATGCATCCAGCTTTCCCGGCAGGGAGCTTTTAAGTCCTGTGTTTAACCTTTTGAATGATGTTCTAGTAAAAAAAAAAATAATGGTGGTAGTATATAATATGCTGTAAATAATGTTTTACAGCAAAGAAGAAATTCTGGGTTTTATTCTAAGTTAACATTCTGTTTTGATGCAAGTAAGACCTACACTGGTACTGTCTAGTGCAGCCTTTCTCAACCTTTTTACCCCAGAGGAAATTTGCAAATAACTTTTAGGAAATCAAATAACTCAAGAAGCCCTTGCAAACAATTTTTTGATCTCTAGGAACCCCTACATATATTTTGCAGTAGGCATGGTCTTTAAAATGAACAAAAGTTTGCTTTCTTAAAACAGAAAGAATTTGCGATAATTCAGGTTGGAGTGAAAATTAACCATAACATTTGCATATATTCAGCAGTGATGCTCTGGGAGACATCTCAAGCTCACTCCAACCTGAATTATCGCACATTCTTTCTGTTTTAAGAAAGCAAACGTTTTTGTCTTTCTTAGCGATTTAGAAAGGGGGCATTTAGGACCATTGTAGCTCCTCACACACTCCAATGAGTTCTGGGTCACCATGAGCTTGCTGTTTAGTCTGTACCTCTTTAAAATTAGGTGAGATTGTTTATTTCACTACCCTCTATTACAGTGCCTGGGTGCCTCTCATTATGTTCCTTATCACAGTGCTTTTTATTAATGAATTCATTATTATACTGACCCCCAATTGTAAAGGATGTAAAGTAGACCTGAACGATTTTAGGAAAAGATTGAATCGCACGATTTCTGTCAAATTGCGATATCGATTTTATTCACGATTTTTTTTAAATCAAGCTTTATCGCTAAATTCACAATGTGCACAGTAACAATTGCAAACATGCACTGACGGTTTTTCAAATGACAAGTAAAACTAAAATTATAGCCAATGATCATAAAATCTTGACACACAAATACTGCTTGTGATGCTTTCAGCCTTCTGTTAGAAATCTACTTACACCAGCCAAAGCCACGGCAATAGCACAAGATGTAAACCTGAATTGATGGCAGGAGGAGTGAGCCGCGCGAGATTGAGAGCCTGTGGGCGGAGTCTGCTATCCTCCCAGCCAATGACATGAAGGAGCTGGGAGGAGTGAGCCAATTGAGAGCCTGCGGGCGGAGTCTGCTGCCCGCTCCGCTGATAGGCTGCTGTGCACAGGGGAGAGAGTGAGCCGCCTCCATCGCCGCGAGTAACACCCGCTGAGCCGCCGCTGGACGGTGCGACGAGCTGCGCACAGCGGGAGAGGGGACTGATATACTTCCCACAGAGGGGGATCAAAATCGCCACCATGACTATCACGGAATCGCCATTTCCGTGATCGTGATTTCGATCCTGAAACGATTTATCATTCAGGCCTAATGTAAAGGATACATCTGGGGGGGGGTTAACTTACCTGGGACTTTTTCCAGCCCCTAGAAGTCTGTTGGGTCCCACACCGTAGCTCCACATCGAGCCAGGCCTCCGCTTTCCCTTCTGGAAGATGGCGGCCGGGCTGGGATTCTCTGCCCATGCATGCCACACATCTCTCATAATAGCGCTCCAGTTGCCAGGAGCAATCTGCTCTTGCACAGTTCAGAGAGAATTGAGCGGCACAGAGTGTTCCGTAGGGGAGGCTTGGCTCGGAACGGAACTACGGCGAGGGGCTCAACAGACTTCTAGTTGCCGGAGGAAGCCCCAGGCGAGTTAAACTTTTTTTTTTTTTTTTTTTTTTTTCCCCCAAGATGAATCCTTAAACTTAATTATAGCAAATACCTTCTGTTTTTAAGAAGGCAAAACGATATTCCTATTTGCCCCAATAACATTGAGGTAGAACTGTGACTCTTCTGTTAGGCCTGGAACCCACTGAAATCCGAAAACGCAACCGCTAGCGTTTTGCATGAGCGGTTTGCAAGTGGATTCATGCAAGTTTTCGGTCGCGTTTTGCAACAGTGTATTTTTTTGCTCAGCGGTTGTGTAGCGTTTTGCGTTTCGCGTTTTTATCCCGATTGGTCCTGTGAATTATTTTTAATTTTGTTAGTGTGCTGAACCGCAAAACGCTAGCAAAACCGCTCAGTTTAGGTTTTGCTGAGCGTTTCTGCTAACGTTTCAATACTTTACATTGAAGCGCTAACGCTCCCAAAATGCTGCAGGTCCTGCGTTTGCGTTTCTGAGAAACGCAAACGCTCCTGTGGAAGTTGCCCCATCCATTAACATCAGCTGAGCGTTTTGGCAAACTGCTAGCGTATCGCAGCGCTGCCAAAATGCTCAAAAAAACTCTCTTGTGGGTTCCAGCCCTTAGAGTTTATGGATTGTATTGGGAAGAGGCTGCAGGAATATGTGAGCAGTTTCCTGGCAATGCAGCCCTGTGATTAAAGCTGTATGTGTAAAACAAAACATGAATAACTCTCAGAAGAACTTCCTTGAAGGGGTTCTGTGGAGTGTTAAAAAAAAGACACTTACCTGGGGCTTCTATCGGCCCTCTGTAGCTGTCATGTCCCGCGCCGTCCTCCTCCGATCCTCCGTTCCCCGCCGCCGCTCCCGGTCTAATTATTCCTTTAGCGAGACTGTGGCTGCGTAGCCATGGCTCCCTTCCGCTCGCGTCTCCGGGAGCTTACTGCGCAGTACGAGAAAACCTCATACTGCGCAGTAAGCTCCCAGAGACGCGAGCGGGAGCACGCACTATTTGTCTTCTCAGACGAATAATTGACCGGTGCCCTCGGCGGGGAACGGAAGATCGTAGAAGAACAGTGCGGGACATGACCGCTGCAGGGGGCCAATAGAAGCCCCAGGGGATTTTTCCTTTTTTTTTTTGTTTTTTTTACACTCTACAGAACAGTTTTAAGATATAAATATAATAAATGTGGGTTAATCTGAGCTTAGCAACATTCGGGGAAGGAGCGCAGACCTCTTTATGCCAGCCTATCTGTTTATATCTGTTCTGGTGTCTGTCCAAAGCATCGCATTCAACATGCTGGCTGTAACTTCCTGGAAAGTCCTGTGCGGAGTGGCCGTGCTGATTGGCTCTCCTGTATTGTCCTCAGTGCCAGGCCCCACTAACCTCCGTCATACTGGGCTGCCGCGGCCAGACACTAAGGCCTCTTTCACATTAGACAACGCGTGCAGGAGCCGGTTCCTGCACGCGTTGAATAGGCTGCGGCGTTTCGTTGGGAATCTGCGGTGCGATGTTCTCGCAGCGGTAGTAATTAACCCAATGGGAAAACGCTGATTCCCTGACGATAAAATGCGCCTGGGTGCGTCGTACCGCAACGCATCAAAACGCAGCGTCGGGTGTGAACGGTAAAATGAAAGGTATGGACTTTCCTTTTACTTTGGTTAACGCAAAGTATAGATTTTGCGTTAAAACGCTGAAAAAGGGCTCTGGTGTGAAAGAGCCCTCATAGAAACAAGCGGGATATGGCTATTAGAATACTTTTACAGTGACAACTTATAGTACTGTAAATGAACTTCTTAAAGTGCATCGGCACACTACGTCTTTAGGGATAGTCAGAGAGATGTTAGTCTCTATGATAGATAGATATATAAAAAAAAAATTTTCTTCCTCTCTAACCACTTCCTGTTAACTTTTCCAGGACGTGAGAGGCACTTAATCCTGCCACTTGTGCACCTGCGCTCCTGCACGTCTGTTCCCCTGTCGTTCCGATACATTGCGGGCCGCAAACTGTGCCATAGCAATCTTATCCAGTCGCTACAGGTGCACAGGCTGGCAATAGTGGTAAGCTACATGCCCAACTAGTGATTAAATATGGCATGTACAGTATGATTTTAATCAGGACCAGCCAATTAATGTTCTTTAAGTTGTTTTACAACTGTGGCACTTGCCATGTGAAAATGAGGGAGGGTGCAACATGAAATAATTTGTTCGTGGTTATCCATTTTCTATTACTTTAGTAATTTACCCCTTAAAGTGGGACCCAAATAAAAAATACAAGATTTCAGAAATAAAATATATTTTCTAAATTATAATGATAAATAGCAGCCTTTTTTCAGCTGCATGATGACAAATATAAAATATTTTACGTTTATTGGAGGAACCCCTCCCTTCCTTATATATTGCCGGGATTTTTCCAGCAAACTGGTGGAGGGGATAAAAAACAAAAACAAAACACAGGCTGCTACTGATGATGTCACAGGGGAGGTGATCTCAGCTTGTGTGAGATTTCACATAGACGACGCCCCTGTGAGGGAGGGTAGCTGATGACAAACACACCCATCATCTAAAACCTCCTACTAAGCTCAGAAGTAATGGCTGCCTCCTGTATAGCCCTAGTTATGGAAAGAGAAGGGTGAAAAGCATGCACTGAAATGCTCATAGGCTTGAAAGAGTGTTTATTTATCTTTGTATGTGTCAGAGTGCTGCAACTAAATATTTTGAATTAAAAAAGTTTGGTTTGGGTCCGCTTTAAGATTCTTGAAAACTTTGGCAATTCAGCTGTTACTATTGATAAAGCAATAACTTTTTATTACTTATGCCACCAAAGTAATACAGATATTTTTTTTTTCAAGATAATCTAGGCTTTCGTTGGGTAATATTTCTTTCCAAGGACTGTTAAATTTTGTAGGTATTTTACAGGGGAAAAATAGGCCTACATTCAGAAATTACAATTTTCACATGACAGGTGCCAACATTATAAAGTAGCTTTTAATATATTATTTGGCTCATCCTAGTTAAATGATGCCACATATGCCATATTTCATGGCTAGTTGGGCATGTAGTGTATCATTATCACAAGCCTGTGCGTTTGTAGCGATTGCATGTGATCGATAGGGCGCAATGTTTGGGACCCCCAGTGCTTTATAGATGCATTGCTAGGCAACAGCACAGCGATGCATCTAGGCTCCCAAACTGTCGCCCTAGGGACAGGGCCGGTTCTAGACTTCTTGCTATGCCACGGTTTGGAATGATCGCACAGCACAATTTACTCTCTGTCATTTAATGTTCTCAGTCAGCAAGGTGTCATATGTGACAACTTCAAACATGACATTCTGCAGCTCGACACAATAACACACTGGCCGCGAGTCTGTGACAAACAAACGGCTCTCCCTCAGCCAGTTGTCCGTCCTCCATTCCTCACTCGGGACAGCAGTGTTACCTCCTCCCTTCTGCTGTGCAAGTCCAATGAAACACTGCTGTACTCCAGCCTCCTTCCTCCTCACTCACTGTCAGACTCCTCACACAGCACAACAAGCTGCTTTTCCCCAATGCTGCTCTCCTGCCTCCCCCTCCCCCCTCACTGTCAGACTCCTCACACAGCACAACAAGCTGCTTTTCCCCAGTGCTGCTCTCCTGCCTCCCCCTCCTCACTCACTGTCAGACTTCTCACACAGCACAACAAGCTGCTTTTCCCCAATGCTGCTCTCCTGCCTCCCCCCTCCTCACTCACTGTCACACAGCACAACAAGCTGCTTTTCCCCAATGATTCTCTCCTGCCTTCCCCACCTGACTCACTGTCAGACTCCTCACACAGCACAACAAGCTGCTTTTCCCCAATGATGCTCTCCTGCCTCCCCTCTCCTCACTCACTATCAGACTCCTCACACAGCACAACAAGCTGCTTTTCCCCAATGATGCTCTCCTGCCTCCCTCCTCCTCACTCACTGTCAGACTCCTCACACAGCACAACAAGCTGCTTTTCCCCAATGATGCTCTCCTGCCTCCCCCCTCCTCACTCACTGTCACACTCCTCACACAGCACAACAAGCTGCTTTTCCCCAATGATGCTCTCCTGCCTCTCTCCTCCTCACTCACTGTCACACTCCTCACACAGCACAACAAGCTGCTTTTCCCTAATGACCACCTCACAGTGCAAACATGCCACCCCTGTAATCTCTGCCGCCTGAAGCAAATGTTTCACCTTGCTTCATGAGAGAACTGTCTCTGCCTAGGGATTGCATATGATCACTATGGGTGACAACCATTACAGGTGTTCACGGATCTTAAGGCCAAGCATAGGTGAAACAAGGGGTTAATGTGGTACAGTAGTTAAGGGTTAACCCTTCTCTACATGATGGAGGTGGAGAACAGTTTATTGGGAACTGTTCCTTTAAAGGATACCCGAAGTGACATGATGAGGTAGACATGGGTATGTACAGTGCCTAGCACACAAATAATTATGCGGTGTTCCTTTTTTTCTTTCTCTGCCTGAAAGAGTTAAATATAAAGTATGCAAGTGGCTGACTCAGTCCTGACTCAGACAGGAAGTGACTACAGTGTGACCCTCACTGAAGAGAAATTCCAACTATAAAACACTTTCCTAGCAGAAAATGGCTTCTGAGAGCAAGAAAGAGATCAAAAGGGGAATTTCTTATCAGTGAGGGTCACGCTGTAGTCACTTCCTGTCTGAGTCAGGACTGAGTCAGCCACTTACATACCTGATATTTAACTCTTTCAGGCAGAGAAAGAAAAAAAGGAACACAGCATAGTTATTTGTGTGCTTGGCACTGTACATACCCATGTCTATCTCATTATGTCACATGTAAAAAGAGAACAGAGAGCCCAATATAGTGTAGTAAGTATTGAGAATTGGGTAAATGAAACGAGTATAATATATACTCAAAAACCAGGGTTGCCTCCAAGTAACCACTGTACAGGCAGGTGAGGAGATTAGCCGGTCCTCACTTAGGATTAAGAAGTCGCTCTCTGTAGACAGGAGAAAGAAAGGGGTTTCCCCCTCCACCAGGGGTGGATATCAATTATAACGTAATGAAGAACAGAGGCGCCAACAGGACAAAATCAATTTTTAAAATTGCTTAGGAGGCAGTGGTGGACTTACCCCCTGCAAGCAGACACAAAAACTGTGTATTCAAAACAATCACATTTATTGGTACACTCCAGGGTTTTATGCAACGCGTTTCACAGGTATATTCCGCTTCCTCAGGCAATAAAAAATAGGAGTACAGTCTCAAGGTCACGATAAGCGCCTCTTGTCTGTCACATGTCACTTTGGGTATCCTTTTAACTTTTTTTTTTTTTCCCCACAGGAGTGATTGTGATTTTCCCCAAATCGCAATCGTGGGTCCTGCAGCAATTTTGGAGTGTTTGCACTTCGATAGAAAGTAAAGGGTTGCAGCAAAATCCCTCTTTAATCGCTGTACAAAGCAATATCTTCTAAAAAAAAAAAAAGGAAAGGAAATTGCAAACACTGTACAACCGCGAGCATTAAATTCAAAATCTCCTGAAATTGATCCAAAAACACAATTGTGATTCGCATCTTCTAGTGGCTCCTAGCCCTTAAATGGATACTGTAGGGGGTCGGGGGAAAATGAGCTGAACTTACCCGGGGCTTCTAATGGTCCCCCGCAGACATCCTGTGCCCGCGCAGCCACTCCCCAATGCTCCGGCTCCGCCTCCGGTTCACTTCTGGAATTTCAGACTTTAAAGTCAGAAAACCACTGCGCCTGCGTTGCCGTGTCCTCAATCCCGCTGATGTCACCAGGAGCGTACTGCGCAAACACAGACCATACTGGGCCTGCGCTGTGCGCTCTTGATGACATAATCGGGAGCGAGGACACGGCAACGCAGGCGCAGTGGTTTTCAGACTTTAAAGTCTGAAATTCCAGAAGTGAACTGGAGGCGGGGCCGGAGCATTGGGGAGTGGCTGCGCCAACACAGGATGTCTGCGGGGGACCATTAGAAGCCCCGGGTAAGTTCAGCTCATTTTCCCCCGACCCCCCTACAGTATCCCTTTAAATGTTTTTTTCAATCTCTAATAATTTGGGGAGGGGGGGGGGGCACTTTTCTTTCTTTTTAACTTGATAGAGCAACCTTTTTATGCAATTTATTGCTCTAAAAAAACACATAAAAATCTGCACAATGTCCTGGCAGTGCCAGTAAACAATGTGTGGATTTGCAAGTGTAAAGTTAAAAGGCATTTGCAGAGGAGGAATTCTGCTTTGCTTGGGAGCTCTGACCTCATACGTGAGTCAGGAATGATTTTATGTGCCATTTGGAGTGATTATAAGCCATGTTATTTACTCTCCCTGGTTTGGGGAATTGACAGCTTTCTCCCAGATGACAGGTGTGTAATTTACAACACAAGGAGCCTCTTTCTGCAGCATTCTCCTCTCTGGATAAAAGATTTTACATTACCAGGCTGGTGGAACAGTAGCACTAAACTATGTAAATGGCTGGGGAGAAGCAGCACGGAATTCATTGACCTTTTCCTTTCACCTGCTTGCCTGCTGGGGTGGCCGGGCCAGGGGGTGCGTTCTACAACAACGCCTTCTGCACAGAAACGTTCAGTACAAACCATCTAACAACTTTATTCTT
>NC_090656.1:254726345-254746345 GCF_040937935.1 Hyperolius riggenbachi
AATGGACCCATTCCAGCATCGCTGAGCACCACACACTGCCCATTAGCACAGCCTGTGCATACATTTCTTTATCACGTGAACCAGTAATGCTTCAGTGTCCTGGCTGTACTGCCAGTTTAGAGCTAGGCTCTTCACAATGCATCAGTTGCATTATAGAATAACTAGTAGACCTAAGCCCCTTTTAAAACGGGCTCTAGGTCTGTCGGATCCCTCCCCTCCCTCCCATGTGACCACCGCAAGTCAGCGAGCATGCGCCCGCCCTCCCGCTGTGTGCACACGCCCACCGCCTGAGCAAACGCCCGGCCCCCAGGCCTGACCTGCTCCTTGTCCCAAAGCAGTCCGAGCGGCACATGCGCAGTAGCACACACACATATATGCAGAGACACAGGGGGATTATTATATAAGATTCTGCATGTCCACTCATTGCCCAAACTATTCTATGGGGCTGTTCACATCTCTTTGTTGTAATGGATCACGTTATTCTATCTCTCTGCATACAGCCTTTGTATACTAGTTTATGTCCAGTCTCCATTGCAGTTCAGTCATTATAATGCGTGCATTAGGCCTGAACGATTTTTAGGAAAAAAAATTGGATCGATTTCTGTCTGAAGTAACTATTTTGATTCACAATTTCCTTCAAATACAGCTTTGTTCACCCTCTGTGCCTCTCTATCACCGTCTCTCTTTGTGGACACTCTGTGTCTCTCTTGGTGTCACCTTTCTGTCTCTCTGTGTCCTTTTTGTGCCCCCTTTGGCTCTCTGTCTGTCTGCTCTCTGCCCCCTATGGGTTACTCTCTGTGCCCCCTATGGGTCTCTCTGTGCTCCTCTGTCTCTCTCTGTGCCCCCTCTGTCTCCCATGCTGCGGCAGTGCTGGACATACCTTCCAGCAAGAGTCCAGCGATGCCCATCTATCCACTTCGCCTCCTGCAGGCTCTAATGCACGGCATACTTCCTTTATGTCATGTGACATACAGGAACCAGGTAGTATGCTGTGCACAAGAGCCGGCGAGAGAGGACAGACAGCACTAGGCTCGTGCGGAAGGTATGTCCAACACTGCGGATGCTGCGGCCCGCACGCTTCTGGACTTGGGGTAAGTTTGAAGCCGCTTCTTCAAACTTCCCCACGTGGAAATTAAGTCATCACGGAACTCGCCGCTTTGATTCCGAAATCGTTATCTTGGTGATCACTATTTCGGTTTAAATTCGATTTATCGTTCAGGCCTAGCGTGCGTTATGCAACTGACCACGGTGAATCCTGCATTTGGGCTAACTTTAAACTTTAAATGACATCAAATAATGTGTACGTACAGTCCCAATCCCACATTGAACAAGTGTGTTTTTTTTTTTTTTTTTTTTTTACAGTAACAAGTAAACAAGGGTTTAAAATCCAAGGCTACAAATTATTTTCTCTGCAATTAGACTTCTAAATGCATGGAACCGATAAAACAGTTTAACCTCTTGACGACCAGCTAACCCCGATTGGCATAAACTGGTCGTCTGCGGGTTACCATGGAAACGGCCGCTCGATCGAGCGGCCTTTCCATGTCAGTTCACGGAGGGTGTCTCCGTGAACAGCCGGAGAGCCGCCGATCGCGGCTCGCCGGCAAAATGTAAACACGCGGGGAAGAAATCCCCGCTGTTCACATCATACGGCGCTGCTGCGCAGCAGCGCCGTAGGGCAGATCGGCGATCCTCGGCCTCTGATTGGCCGGGGATCGCCGGCATCTGATAGGCGGAAGCCTATCCTTCAATGTGCAGGACGGAACTCCGTCCTGCGCATTACGGAGAGAGGGAGGGAGGGAGGTAAGGAGGCAGAGGGCGGAAATGGCTGCCCCCCCGCAAAACGCAGATGGCCGGCGGCGATCAGACCCCCCCAGCAGGACATCCCCCTAGTGGGGAAAAAAAGGGGGGGGGGGGAGTCTGATCGCCCTGGCATAATACTGATCTGTGCTGCGGGCTGGAGAGCCCACGCAGCACCGATCAGGCAAATCACCCCTGGTCGGCAAGATTGGTTTCTATGTAACTGTGGTCATACACTATGTAATCTTGACTCTACAATCCATGTACCAAATCCATGTAGTGAAAGGATCATCAGATTTGAAAATACTTTATAAAGTTCTTGCCCTTTCAGGTGAATTAATTTTTTTAAACAGATTTTCAGCTTTTAAATGCAAAATAAGCCTGTGGGATTCTGGAGAAGTTGTATTTAGGATTAGTAGTATACCAGTAATACAATTGTTCTAAGTGAGATGTATAGAGAGGTTGCTTCAGCTTTACTTTAACCACTTCACCCCAAAGCGGTTTTTACCGTAACAGACGAGCGATTTTCACCTTTCAGTGCTCATCCCTTCCATTTGCCAATAGCTTAATCACTACTAATCGCAATGACATGATCTATAGCTTCTTTTTTTCAGCACCAATTGGGCTTTTTGGGGGGTAATATTTTTTTCCAGTAATTACTTTATTTTCTATGTATTTTAAATCTCCAATTTCATCCCCTATAGTTTAAACTCTGCTACTGTGCATAAAACCCACACATTGTATCTGATTATTTGTCCCGGTTATCACAAGATTTTAATTATGTCCCTAGTACAAAGTATGGTGACCATACATCATTTGGAAATAAAGGTGTATTTTTTGGGGTGTGTTTTTTTTCTTCACTATTTTTACGTGCATGGAGCGCGCGCCTGCATCGGCGGGAGCTCATGTGCGCACAGCGGCGGCAGCACTGTCTGACTGATATAAACGTCCTGGAGCCATTAAGAGGCTCTAGCAGGACTTTATTTATAAGCCAGCTTGTCATTAAGTGGTTAAATAATGCCACTCAAACAATTGCCTGGCAGCCCTCTGATCTCTTTGGCTGCAGTAGTGTCTGAATGACCTATCTGACACAAGTGTGTGGCTTATCCAGTCAGACGTCAGTCAGAGCACCTGATAGGCATGCTTTCTCTGAGGCGATATACAATATGAAGATAAATACTTGTCCTACTTGCATAACATATGTATTGATTTCAGTGAATTTTATATGGTAAATAAAGACAAACGTTCCTGGCATTTTCCATTTTTATTCTGTCTGACTAAAGCCAATCCTGATGTCATTTCCTCCCTTACTACATTGTTTTTCCTCCTAGAAACTGCACTG
The DNA here is from genome assembly GCF_040937935.1 of Hyperolius riggenbachi. NCBI lineage: Eukaryota > Metazoa > Chordata > Amphibia > Anura > Hyperoliidae > Hyperolius > Hyperolius riggenbachi. The sequence goes on from NC_090656.1 coordinate 254,729,488, forward strand.
TTATATCTAGCTTGCTTTGTAAACACATGTGATCACTGCATAGATCGTATTTTAGCAGCTTCTGCAGAGGGGTGAGGTGCATTTCCCTTCTCAGCCTAGTGTCACACCGAACTGCCCCCAGCCAATTAGTGAGGTGCAGGAATGTGGGAGGGGAGGGGAGATACCAAGCTTCCTTCCCACCGGGCAATGTGCCAGAACAGAGCCAGGCTGAGTGAGATGAGATTTATTACAGCAGAAACATTTCTGATTACTTTGGAGTATTCGCAATGTAGGGTCTGGTTGTAGGCAGCGTAATTAACACAGAGCAGTGTGTAAATGGAATTTGATTTTATGGCTGACAATTCCACTTTAAAAGAGTACTGTAGGGGGCTAGGAGGGAAAAAGACAGTTGAGTATACCTGGGACTTCTAATGGTCGCCCGCAGACGTCCTGTGCCCGCGCAGCCGGTCCCCACTGCTGGTTCACTTCCAGAATTTGCAACGTTAATGTCACATACCTACTGCGCCTGCGCGGCTGTGAATTGTTGGCGGGGACTGGAGCATCGGTGAGTGGCTGCGCGGGCACAGGATGTCTGCAGGGGACCATTAGAAGCCTCAGGTAAGTTCAACTTTTTTTTTTCCCCCTACCCCCCTACAGTACTTTGTGTCCTTTAACTGAAATATAGGGTTTAAATGAGAACCGCTCCTTTAAAATATGTTTTAGAATCTTTTTTTTTTTTTTTTTCTTCCCACACATGAATAAACTTGACACATTTTTGTAGTTTGATTTAGATAACGCATCTGCTGTAAACAGGAGTCAAAGCAAACACACAAAGGTTTCAATCACAAATGTTTAATTTGTCGTCTGAAGAGGGCGTGGCGAAGGGGGCTCAGATCTCTCAGTAGTACCAGATGGAATGAAAGGCTTACAGTCCCTCACAAGCACCAGATATCAAAGTTCTCTTCCTGTCTCTGTCTGTGTGTTTTCCTGTTTGAGGGTTTTCTCTGACAGATTGCTACAAAGTATCTAAATAAAGTCATTCTGAGTAAAGTCAGTGGGGGGGGCTTGCTTGATGACTTCCTCTCTCCAGGCATTACTGCTCTGTTGCCGTATTGGTACTTCAATGTTACCCCGGGTATTTAAAGGGGTTCTGTGGCCTTTTTAAAAAAAAAAGTGTCACTTGGGGCTTCTACCGGCTCCCACGCCGTCACTGAAGCCCCCTCCGTTTCTCACCGTGATTCACCTGCCAGTTATTCATCTAACTAGACGAATAGCATTGACTGCGGCTGCGCTGCCGTGGCAGTGCGTGTCCTCACTCCTGGGACATTATTGCGCCGTATGACGTTTTCTTGTACTGCACCTGTGCACTAAGCGACTTTTCCTTTAACCCTTAGCAGCCAATTTATTTAGAGGCTTGCAAGTGCTCCAGGCCAATTTATTGTAGCACTTATTTAATTTCTTTATTTACATATTGTAGCTTTTTAACCACTTAAACCCCCGCGGTACGAATTTCTCCGTCCCTTTTTTTCCCCCCTAAAAAACCAGGGACGGAGAAATCCGTACCTTCCGCGCTACCGCCGCTGTCCGTGCTCCCGCCGCTCGTGTGCGCGCACCCGCCGCTCGTGCACGCCGCCGCCTTCTCGCACGGAGATCAATGAAGCAGCTCTTGAGCGCTTTGAGTCCAACAGGAAAAAAGTGCTATACAAAATGTTTGGATTATTATTATTATTAAAGAGAACCTGAGGTGGGGTTCTAAGAATGAAATCTGCGCTCAGAGGCTGGGTCTGCTTATATTGCCCAGCCTCTGCTGCTATCCCAATCCCCCCCCCCCTAAGTTCCCCCTGCGCTCCGCTCTCCCCTATAAATCACAGCCGCGCTGCCGACACGCAACGTGTCATAGCGGGCTGTGTTTACCGTTGTCCTGTCAGTCTGCATGCTCCCTCCGCCTCCTGCAGAGCTCCGGTCCCCGCCCGCGTCCCTTCCCTCCCCGCTGATTAGAGGGAAGGAACGCGGGCGGGGACTGGCGCTATGCAGGAGGCGAGGGGAGCGATGAGAGTGACAGGACAAAAGTAAACACAGCCCGCTGTGATTTATGGGTGATCGCAGAGTGCAGGGGGTGCTTAGCAGGGATTGGGATAGCAGCAGAGGCTGGGCTGTATAGGCAGACCCAGCCTCTGAGCACAGATTTCATTCTTAGAACCCCACCTCAGGTTCTCTTTAACCTCCCTGGTGGTATGGACGAGCTGAGTTCGTCCAGCAAAAACTTGCAAAAAACGTTAATGACGAGCTGAGCTCGTCCATGCCGACAGGGAGATTTCCTGTTTCTCTGCCCCGCCGGCTGCATTTTTTTCTCTTCAGAGGGATTCCCCAGGATGGCTGGATGCCTGACTGCACGCTGTGGGTAGCGATCTGTGCTACCCACAGCGTGCAGAACAAGCATCCAGCCACCCTAGGGAATCCCTGGGCAGCCAGCGGGGCAGGGAATGTGCGGGGTTCCCCCCTGTATGCGGAGGCTATGTGGGCGGGGGGATCCCCCTCTGTGCGGGTGGGGGGATCCCCCTTCTATGGTGGCTGTTGCGGGTGGGGATCCCCCTCTGTGCGGGTGGGGGGATCCCCCTCCTATGGTGGCTGTTGCGGGTGGCCTATTCCCCCCTCCCTCCCGATCTCCCCCCTCCTGATCCCCCCCCCCCTCTAAGCCCGTGGAGTAAATAGTTGTACTCACCAGAGGGCTTTCTCCAGCGACGCAGCAGCACTTCCTCCTGCATCTCCAAAGTCTCGTTCTCTGTATAGTTACATTACGAGGCTTGGTGACGTCACCAAGCCTCGTACTGTAACTGTACAGAGACCGGGACTTTGGAGATGGAGGAGGAAGTGCTGCTGCGTCGCTGGAGAAAGCCCTCTGGTGAGTACAACTATTTACTCCACGGGCTTAGAGGGGGGGGGGGGGATCAGGAGGGGGGAGATCGGGAGGGAGGGGGGGAATAGGCCACCCGCAACAGCCACCATAGAAGGGGGATACCCCCGCCCACATAGCCTCCGCATACAGGGGGGAACCCTGCACATTCCCTGCCCCGCTGGCTGCCCAGGGATTCCCTAGGGTGTGCTTGTTCTGCACGCTGTGGGTAGCACAGATAGCTACCCACAGCGTGCTAGGAGGGGGGGGGGACCGGGAGGGGGACATCTGGCTACCTATAAATCTGGCTAAACACCTGGCTCGCTATACATCTGGCTAACTATACCTGGCTGCACATCTGGCTAACTATGCATCTGGCTAACTATACCTGGCTGCACATCTGGCTACCTATACATCTGGGTCTTATACTCACCATTGGCATGCTGATCCCTCGTCGCGTACCTCTGATAGCTTCCCCAGTGTCTTCTTCCATGTCCCTTGGCGGATTTTGCTTCTCCCTCGGCGATGACATGTCCCCCGTTGATCGGCATATATGACACCAGGGTCACACAGCGTCATCAACATCTTGCAGAAAACACTTTTTTTTTTTAAATTGAATTCAATACAATAACCTGTATTGAATTCAATATAAAAAAAAAAAATTGGTTGCAAAAAAAAAATGGTTGCAAATTATTGGAAATTAATTGAAACACTTTTTGCACGGAAATCCTGGGGAAACTGAACGCCAGGGTGGTTAAAGATGAACACTTCCTGGGCAGCAACGCAGCTCAGCAGATGCAAACGAGACCCTGGTGTGGCAGGGAGCGGAGGGAGGAGTTTAGTTTCACCCCACTTCATTTTTCTGCAAAGTCACGCAGTCTTATGATTGACCAGTCTCGCGCAGCAGCTGGAGCATTTGACCAGTCTTTTTCAAGCAATTGCATCGACAATTCTTTGCACTGCATCGGCCGTCCCTGCAGTATTGCAGTCCTTCTCTAGGGATAAGCAGCACTTGTCACGTGTTTCATTTGTTCAGTTTTGTGTCCCCAGGCATGGCAGTATTCAGCAGTCTGACAATGGCAGTGTTCACTTCTCATATAGGTCTTCAGTTTGCCACTGATTCCTTTTTCAGGACGGACGGATGCTGCTTGAAAGTTAGAGTAGAGATTTTTCTAGAATTGATAACATGGGGCTTGTGCCTCCATTTACGTCAGCAGCTTGATGAGGAATGTTTGGGTTTAAAGCATCTGTCCGTAACTTCAGAAATGTTTTGTATTCACAGCTTCAGAAATGTTTTGTATTGCACTCGGATTCAGTCATACAAGCCCAGTGCAGGAGCCAGTAGGCAGTAGGCAACAAAAGCAGAAAAGGGTCAGAAAAGACAGGTTCCAGAAGAGAGATATCCCCCGACCCCCACCCCCACCCACCTTTATTTGCTCATTGGCATAAGGCTTCTGCAGCGTCTAGTCCTGCATTACATAAATGCCTTTAGGTTGCCTCAGATGTTTGCAAAAGTGGTAGCTCATTTATAACGAATAACGTGCGCTAGCTTCTCACCAGTTTCTGCAAAAGCTATTTAATAAGGGGTTGCTGCAGAGCGGACCTGTTGCCTGTGCTCTAAGGCCTCTTTCCCACGGATGGCTTAACTGCTCGTTTGTCGACCACTCACGCCAATTACATGCAGCCCAATGGCAGTTTGCAGTAACATTATGCGTGTTACGTTTGACATGCGTTGGCGGTACCTGCTGACAAATGCCATGCTCAGATGTCCAAGGCCTGTGCCGAGCACTAGGAAGCATCCAGCTGGTGGACGGGAACAGGCGGTGAATTCACCACCTTAAGCTGCTCGTGGAAAAGAGGCCTAAGGGCTAGCAACACTGTTTAGCGCTTTACGATCTGTCCGCACTGCGTTCGCATTTGGAAAAAGACCATCCCATTGACGTGGGAAACCGGGGAAGAATCACAGTAAAATCGCTGAGATTTATAAAATCAAAACAAAAATCAAGCATGGTTTTTGTCGCGGATTTAAAGGACTGCTATTGTGAAAATGGTCAATTGTAAACCCATACAAATAAGTACGTTTCTTCCAGATTAAAATGAGCCATAAATAACTTTTCTCCTATGTTGCTGTCACTTGCAGTAGGTAGTAGAACACTATTATTTCCACCTTGTTTTACATTGCCTCTACCTATTCCCGACACCGGTTAGCCATTCTTGCATCTGATGCGAAGTACAGCCAGGCAAAGAGCATTGTTTAAAGGGAATCTTAACTGAGAGGGATGTGGATGCTTCCTTATAAACAATACCAGTTGGCTGGCAGTCCTGCTGATCTCTTTGGCTGCAGTATTTGCTGACTCGCACACCTGAAACAAGCATGCAGCTAATCCAGTCTGAGGCCTGGGGCACACCAGAGGAGTTTTTCTGAGAGTTTTGAGTTTTTAAATCTGCAAATGTTATCCTATGTGTCTGTGCACACTGGAGCAATGAGGTTTTGTAAAAAACCCCATAGCATTACATTGGGAAGAGCTTTTGAAGCCTCTAGCGCCCAAACGCTAGAGGTTTCAAAAGCTCTTCTCAATGTAATGCTATGGGGTTTTTTACAAAACCTCATTGCTCCAGTGTGCACAGACACATAGGATAACATTTGCAGATTTAAAAACTCAAAACTCTCAGAAAAACTCCTCTGGTGTGCCCCAGGCCTGACTTCAGTCAGAGCACCTGATCTGCATGCTTGTTGAGGGGCTGTGGCTAAAAGCATTAGAGACACAGGATCAGCAGGAGAGTCGGGCAACTAGTATTATTTTAAAAGGAAAAATCCATCTCCTTCTCAGTTTAGGTTCCCTTTAAAGAGAAACCGTGACCAAGAATTGAACTTAAATCCAATCAGTAGCTGATACCCCCTTTTAAGTGTGAAATCTTTTCCTTTTCAGAAACAGATCATCAGTGGGTCTGTATGGTGGATATTGTGGTGAAACCCCTACCACAGGAAACTGTGAGGACCATGGTCCTGGCTGGTTTCCTGTCTGTGAACCTCGTTGCATTGGGCTCTATTCATAAAACCTTACCGCAAGTTTTCCGCTCAAAACAGCGGATTTTCCCGTCCATTTAGCAAAGTGGGCATTCATAAAAGCTGTTCCCGCATGAAAATCTACAATCCCCCAGCAGAGCGAGAAATTTCCGCCTTCTCCAGTGTTTTTCTAGATTTATCTAGAAAAAAGTAACAAAATGGCCATTCATAAAGATTAGTGGAAGCGGTATGTGGACGGGAAATACCGCTTCCTCTGATTTTGCGGATTACATACAAGTGAATGGGACAGACCTCCCAGAGAGAGCAGCGCACGGAGGGACTCTGCCGGCTGAAGTGTTTCCGCATGCCTTCCGACAGCTTACCGCCAGCTTTCAGCGGGAGATCTCCGCTCTTGCATCGCAGCTGGCAAGATTTTTTTGAATGACCACCCAGAAGTGTAAAATACCGCTGCGGTATTTTACCTCTACGAGTATTTACGCCACAAGTTTTTTATGAATAGAGCCCATTGTGGGGAAATAGCTATTTACAGCTGTTTCCAACTACTAAAAAAGCAAGCATCATCTCCTTCCACTGATATCACCTACCAGCAGTAAAAATGTCACTATGTGATGTCAGAATGTAAATCAGGGATTTAAAAGATTTTACAATGGGAAAACACTGACTAAATCATTTATTCATAATTATGGTAAAAATGAAGCACTTTTATGACATTATTTTCACTGGAGTTCCTCTTTAACCAGCTGAGCGGTCTGGACGAGCTCAGCTCAGCTCGCTCAGCTCAGCTCGTCCAGTACCGCCGGAGCCTGCCGCTCAGGCCCTGCTGGGCCGATTTGGCTCAAATAAAAAGCAGCACACGCAGCCGGCACTTTGCCAGCCGCGTCTACTGCCTGATCGCCGCTGCAGTGCGGCGATCCGCCGCATGCAGCGGCGAAAGAGGGTCCCCCCAGCTGCCTGAGCCCAGCGTAGCCGGAACAAAAAGTTCCGGCCAGCGCTAAGGGCTGGATCGGAGGCGGCTGACGTCAGGACGTCGGCTGACGTCCATGACGTCACTCCGCTCGTCGCCATGGCGACGAGGTAAGCGAAACAAGGAAGGCTGCTCATTGCGGCCTTCCTTGTTTATTCTGGGCGCCGGAGGCGATCGGAAGATCGCCTCCGGAGCGCCCTCTAGTGGGCTTTCATGCAGCCAACTTTCAGTTGGCTGCATGAAATAGTTTTTTTTAATTAAAAAAAACCCCTCCCGCAGCCTCCCTGGCGATCTTAATAGAACGCCAGGGTGGTTAAGTCCTCTCCTCAGCTTCCCGGTAGTTTATTTTAATCAGTGTTCATCAGGTTAAAAAAAAATCATTGTTAGGAGAGTGATCCACAGGTCCGAGCGAGGGGTTATTTAACGCAAACTCAACCGAAAGCACGTCGTGTGTTCATCTTAACCAGGAGATAACAGCCGCTCTCGTATAGTGAAGTACAGTTATGAAAATAAAAGCACTTAAATCTGTATTTTAGGCCTTGGGGGCTTCTAAGTGGGCCGCCGTAATGTTCCCCAACATTTTATTCTAATGGTTGAGGAAAGCAGCATCTTATTTTATTCAGGAGCGGCTCTGCAGGACGCCAGCTAACACTCAGAAATACACAGAAATGGACGTAAAATATTTATACGCAGTGTCACCCCGCTTGCATCCGTGCAGGGAGTTCCTTTGTCTCGTTTAGCTGGCGTTTGATAAAGTGCGCTCAGAGCTCTCTTACTGTCAGAGAGAGGGGTTCAGCATTTTACAAATAAACTCTCGCATAACTACTTGTAAGGACAATTTCTACAGCTGCGAAATACAGCTTAATATTCGGCAACTTTATCAGGCTGAACTGTGTGCTAGTGACGTGCTGCCTGATTCTACCTCCCCCCAGGCAAGATTCCTCTGTAGTAATTTGGACATGTGTATGAGCCTTTAGTGTGTTTAACTGAAAGATAAATCTACATATAGCTAAGGCAACACTCATGTTAAGGCCCATGTACACACCCAACCAAACCGCCTGATTGTCGTCTGATTCTGGTCTGTTGGATGACAATCAGGCATGTGTACACATGACAAGATGACCGACTGATATCAGGCAGTTTGTCCGATCCATCCGGCGGATCTACTTACAAGACTGTTAAAGGAATACTTACGTGGAAAAAAAAAAGATCTTTACTCACCCGAAGCATCCCTCAGCCCCCTGAAGCTGTATGGTGCCCTCGCAGCCCCGGTCCGATCGTCCTGTCCCCGCCGCCAACAGGCTGGGAACGCGGCTGATTCTCAGCGTTCACAGCCGCTATATCACCCTCTAGGGCACCATACAGCTTCAGGGGGCTGAGCGCTGCCCCGGTGAGCAAAGATCATTTTTTTTTTTAACTGAAGTATTCCTTTAAGGCTCGTACTTGTGCTTGACTGAGGGTGGCTGAGGTGGGCGATAATTAGGCGTGTGTAGAGGCTTGCAACCCCCAACCCTGCAAGCAATCTGCACGGCGAATCAACTCAACTGCACGGCGAATCAATGCACTCCCCCGCCCACCGCATGATGTCACGTGCCGCTCCGCCATCCCTTCTCCTCACTGCGTAGCAACTTGATTTATCGACTTCTGATCGGCTTGAGTAATAAACTCGTAGAAATCTATCGCCGTGTGAAGGTAGAATTGAGAGCAGCAGAAAGGGTTTCTGTTTTGTAACATTTGATTACTGCTCACAATAAATAACAAGTGGGGTTGATCAATGATATGCCAATTTTTTTCCGAGTGAATTCAAATCTATGCAAAATTTTACGCAAATATATGCAGTTTGATAATGGATCAATTTAAACCCAGGTTTAAACCACTGGTGAATATACATGCCTTTCATTAGCGAATTGCTTCATCCCGTTCAGATCATTTTGCGGAGACGGCCATGCGATCTGAACGCAGCGCGTACGAAGGCACGCCATCTGCGCTACTATGCGCTGCTGATCCCATGCACTACAGTGAACGGATCTGCGCTGGGATTCCCGAAAAATGCATGCAGCTGCGGGATAGCGCATCGCACTGCTGTGCAGCGCATATTATTATTATTATTATTATTTAGTATTTATATATAGCGCTGACATATTACGCAGCGCTGTACAGTGTGTGTGTGTGTGTGTGTGTATGTGTATATATATATATGTATATATATGTGTATATATATGTATATATATATATATATATATATATATATATATATATATATACATATATATTGTCTTGTCACTAACTGTCCCTCAACGGAGCTCACAATCTAATCCCTACCATTGCCATATGTCTATATTATGTAGTGTAAGTACTGTAGTCTAGGGCCAATTTTTTTAGGGGGAGCCAATTAACTTATCCGTATGTTTTTGGAATGTGGGAGGAAACCGGAGTGCCCGGAGGAAACCCACGCAGACACGGAGAGAACATACAAACTCTTTGCAGATAGTGCCCTGGCTGGGATACGAACCAGGGACCCAGTGCTGCAAGGCGAGAGAGCTAACCACTACGCCACCGTGCTGCCCATATGCATATGCATATGCATATGATGGAAACTGTAGAAGGACAGTCTATGCCATTCTATCATTATTGTGTGTAGCACTCTATACACGCTGCCGAAATGCGCACAGCAGCGTGTATAGTCTGGTCGAGCCCTGATGCTTTCTGTATGGATTTCTTTACACTTCATTGTGGCAAAGTACATGCAAAACAAGGAGTATTTTTGCGCTTTGTCGCTGGCAGTGCTCAAAGTTCTTTTCTAGTCTCCAGCAAGGGCTTCAAGATCCTGTGTTCTGCCGATATTAATATAGCAAAGTGCCTTCATTCCTCACTCGCTGCCAGCAAGTTTATGTGGAATACACCAGACATATATCGCCTGCACCTTCTAAATGAAGGTTTTTCACATAAACTCTAATCTCTCGCTACAGCTTTTATTTTGTCCATTAATCAGCATGCGAATGAAAGTTAATGCCTGTGTTTTCACTGGGCCTCAACATACATCATGTGAAATAGGAGTCTGTGTGCTGTGTAGCTTGTCAGGAGAGTGGTTGTGGTGAGCTTGCTGTGGCTGTTAGGAGTTGGGCTGATGTCTGTGTAGCTTGTCAGGAGAGCAGCTGTGGCGAGCTTGCTGCGGCTGTTAGGAGTTGGGCTGATGTCTGTGCGGTGTGTAGCTTATCAGGAGAGCGGCTGTGGCGAGCTTGCTGCGGCTGTTAGGAGTTGGGCTGATGTCTGTGCGGTGTGTAGCTTGTCAGGAGAGAGGCTGTGGCGAGCTTGCTGCGGCTGTTAGGAGTTGGGCTGATGTCTGTGTAGCTTGTCAGGAGAGCGGCTGTGGCGAGCTTGCTGCGGCTGTTAGGCGTTGGGCTGATGTCTGTGCAATGTGTCAGGAGAGCGGCTGTGGCGAGCTTGCTGCGGCTGTTTGGAGTTGGGCTGATGTCTGAGCAGTGTGTCAGGAGAGCAGCTGTGGCGAGCTTGCTGCGGCTGTTAGACGTTGGGCTGATGTGTGTCAGGAGAGCGGCTGTGGCGAGCTTGCTGTGGCTGTTAGGAGTTGGGCTGATGTCTGTGCAGTGTGTCAGGAGAGCGGCTGTGGCGAGCTTGCTGCGGCTGTTAGGAGTTGGGCTGATGTCTGTGTAGCTTGTCAGGAGATTGGCTGTGGCGAGCTTGCTGCAGCTGTTAGGAGTTGGGCTGATGTCTGTGCAGTGTGTCAGGAGAGAGTGGTTGTGGTGAGCTTGCTGTGGCTGTTAGAAGTTGGGCTGATGTCTGTGTAGCTTGTCAGGAGAGCGGCTGTGGCGAGCTTGCTGCGGCTGTTAGGAGTTGGGCTGATGTCTGTGCAGTGTGTCAGGAGAGCGGCTGTGGCGAGCTTGCTGCGGCTGTTAGGAGTTGGGCTGATGTCTGTGTAGCTTGTCAGGAGATCGGCTGTGGCGAGCTTGCTGCGGCTGTTAGGAGTTGTCAGGAGATTGGCTGTGGCGAGCTTGCTGCGGCTGTTGTCTGAGCAGTGTGTAGCTTGTCAGGAGAGCAGCTGTGGCGAGCTTGCTGCAGCTGTTAGGAGTTGGGCTGATGTCTGTGTAGCTTGTCAGGAGATTGGCTGTGGCGAGCTTGCTGCGGCTGTTAGGAGTTGGGCTGATGTCTGTGCAGTGTGTCAGGAGAGAGTGGTTGTGGTGAGCTTGCTGTGGCTGTTAGGAGTTGGGCTGATGTCTGTGTAGCTTGTCAGGAGAGCGGCTGTGGCGAGCTTGCTGCGGCTGTTAGGAGTTGGGCTGATGTCTGTGCAGTGTGTCAGGAGAGCGGCTGTGGCGAGCTTGCTGCGGCTGTTAGGAGTTGGGCTGATGTCTGTGCAGTGTGTCAGGAGAGCGGCTGTGGCGAGCTTGCTGCGGCTGTTAGGTGTTGGGCTGATGTCTGTGTAGCTTGTCAGGAGATCGGCTGTGGCGAGCTTGCTGCGGCTGTTAGGAGTTGTCAGGAGATTGGCTGTGGCGAGCTTGCTGCGGCTGTTGTCTGAGCAGTGTGTAGCTTGTCAGGAGAGCAGCTGTGGCGAGCTTGCTGCAGCTGTTAGGAGTTGGGCTGATGTCTGTGTAGCTTGTCAGGAGATTGGCTGTGGCGAGCTTGCTGCGGCTGTTAGGAGTTGGGCTAATGTCTGAGCAGTGTGTAGCTTGTCAGGAGAGCGCTGCGTCTGTAGTGTAGCGATGCTCCCTGCTGTGGGCCCATCACGCTGACTGTTAACTCATGTGGATGAACTGAATTAAGTGCTCGCTGGATAGACCAGATTCACATAAATGAATAAGTCCTGCGTCTTTTATCGCATTACTGTTTCTAGCAGTAAAGCAGGGATCACACTTGCAGGCCATATAAATGGGAAACAGGTGATTTGGGGGCACACTCACTGCTGGTCTGCACCTGACCTGGGCGCTGCCATAGACAGGTTATTACGCCTGTAGCGGCGCATTTCAAGTATAATTTGGGTGCTGCACCCTAAATTACTCCTCGCTCTGAGCTTCTATCACTCGGAAGAGGAATAGTATTAAACGCCAACTGGAATTTCAGCAGCATGAAGACTCGCCCTGCGCCCAGCTGACCGGGTGGTGAGTACATACATACTCATAGAAACGTATGCAACTTTCCACAGATTGTGTGTTCTGCAGTCATATGCGGGAAGATGTGCATGTTTTCCACAGTGACACAATGTATTAATTAGCAAAAGTGCACACAGGCCCTTATTCAATTCACGTCTTTTCTCTTTGTACTAGGTGACATTGTCACAAGACTGATAACGGGGGGGAACCTGCGGGGGAACAGTGCTAAAAAGCACAACCCCCGCCCCCATGTAGCAATAAATACTTACCAAGCCCCCAACAACATATTCCAACCTTCCTGTAGGTTCCAGCAGTTTCTGGCGTCCGTGCACGGCCTCTGGTGTGTCACCTGATTTGCGCCGGGTCACATGACACGTTGGGAGCTGTTGGAACCTACAGGAAGGATAGAAGATGTTGCTGGGGCTTGGTAAGTAGTTTGGTTTAAAAGGGTTCAGTGAAAGGGGGGGGGTACTTGACAGCTGCAGGGGGGGCGGTAGTAGCCCCAGGTAAGTTTTTTTTTTTGTTTTCAAAACCCCTCACAGAACCCCTCTAATCCTTGCAAAACCCTCAAAACTTAGTCCCAGATTTTCCCTCAGGAATGCCGGTTAGTTGAGACTTCCGTTTGCCTGAGTTCCATATACGGCCGTAGGTGGCCACGGGTAAAGAAAACTTTGTTAAAAACAATTGAGACGAAGGGAAAGAGGTGGCTGACGTCAGCAGATGATACAAATTATAATCCAAAAATTGTCCATTTAGACTGAGACAGTGACTGGCAGCACAGGTTCCTGACCTCCAGGCCAGTTGTGCGGTAACAATGCTGACCTCTGGGTGCCTCTGAGCTTTGCTATTGCACTGGCATGATTATTGCCCTGCAGAAGCGGGCCAGAGCTGGCAGCCACAATTCAGTAACAACTTTTACAAAATCTAGGTAGTTAACCAAAAGCAATGCTAGTCCGTTCTCTCCCAGTGCCATGAAGAAGAGCCCTCTGTGAACTGGACTAAGAAATGAAATGGCTGCTTTTGTTGGATCTCTTCCCCATTTTTATCCTCTGTGTAGAATTTAAAACACACCTGAAGGGAGAGCAATATGGAGGCTGCCATATTTATTTCCTTTTTAAAGAGACCCTAAACTGAGGAGTATATGGATTTTTCCTCTTTAATTAATACCAGTTGCCTGACTCTCCTGCTAATCCTCTGCATCTAATACTGTTAGCCACAGCCCCTGAACAAGCATGCAGCAGATCAGGTGTTCTGGCTAAAGTGTGACTGGATTAGCTGCATGCTTGTTTCAGGTGTGTGATTCAGCCAGTACTGCAGCCAAAGAGCTCAGCAGAACTGCCAGGCAACTGGTATTGTTTAAAAGGAAACCTCCATATCCCTCAGTTAAGGTTCCCTTTAATGAATACTAATTGCCTGGCTGTCCCGCTGATCCTTGGCTTCTAATACTTTTAGCCATTGATCCCTATACAAGCATGCAGATCAGGTGCTCTGACTGAAGTGTGATTGAAGTGAAGTGTGTTAGCTGCATGCTTGTTTCAGGTGTGTGAATCAGTCACTTCCACAACCAAAGAAACTAGCAGGACTGCCAGGCAACTGGTATTATTGAAAGCGGACCTAAACTCAGAACTTCCTCTCTGCTCTAAAAGATACGCAATAGCATAATGACCTTTAAAGAAAAAAACATTTTTGTTACAGCTGATACAAATCCTGCAATACATCTGCAGTGTGTCTACTTCCTGCTTTCATGGAAGCAGACCTATTCATAACATAACTGCTCTGCCGTGGCAGAGGAAATTCCTGAGCTGACACAGCTGAGCGATCAAATTAGACTTGTGGTTAGTCACAGAAGAGGGGAAATTGGGTTAAACTCTCTAAATACATACAGGGGGCATTTCTCTGTTTTCCTTCTGTCCTGTGCAAGAGTTCAGGCCCATTGTAAAAGGAAATAAAATATGGCAGCCACCATCTACCTCACACAGGTGTCCTTTGAAACAAAAGTAATGTTGTGCAGGAGAAGCATTCTGTCCAGATGTGTAGCGGACAAGAATGTGAAATGAAGCTTTGGCTGTAATTTGTGCAGTTAGAGGATTGTGGGGCGCAGCGATGAAAGCGTAAGATTTGTTTTAATTATGCACTTAGCATTGTTCGCGATGAGCCGCATGGCGGCGGTGGGAGAAGGAAGCCTGTACGGTAATGGTGGCATTCGCTGCGACAGTAAATGGTTCCCGCGGTCTGCCGTGACAGTGCGTACTCGCAGCCTGTCTGCAGAGAGAGATGCCCATCTCGGCTGTGCTGATACTGCTTGTTAGATGATACTTACCCTGACAATAGAATTTATAGCCACACAGTACATTACGGAGCACTGCGTGATTTTATGTGACATGTTTACAGCTGCACATCCCCCTCACGCTTACACTGCTGTTATTTCTTCCTTTTCATGACTCTGAGTACTCCGCACTGCTTCTTGGTTTTATTTATTTTATTGTTTTTCTATTTTTAATTCCCATCAGTTTAGATTTTAGGAACTTTGCTGAGCAACGTCTGTCTGAACAGACCACGGAATACAGTCCCAGCATGTAAAGTAAGGCGTGGCCATGTACTGGTCATTGTGGTCTACAGATCCCTCTCTGATCATTTTCTCACCAGAGAGGGAGCAATCTGATTGAATCCCTCCACACAGAGTTTCAATAAATGTCAGCGTTAAAGGGGAACTGAAGTAAAAGATATACGGAGGCTGCCATATTTATTTGCTTTTAATCAATACCAGTTGCCTGGCAGCCCTGCTGGTCTATTTCTCTGCAGTAGTATCTGAATCAAACCAGAAATAAGCATGCAGCTAGTCTTGTCAGATCTGACTTTAAAGTCTGAAACACCTGATCTGCTGCATGCTTGTTCAGGGTCTATGGCTAATAGTATTAGAGGCAGAGGATCAGCAGGGCTGCCAGGCAACTGGTATTGCTTAAAAGAAAATAAGCATGGCAGCCTCCATATACCTCTTGTCAGGATTGATGTAGTTACCTCTGCAGCGGGGAGCGGTGTGGCAGTCGCTCCCGCGTCTGACATCACCGCGGATCGCGCCGCATCATCTCAGGCATTCCCTTCCGATAGAACTGGTCTCTCCAGGGTGCATCAAAGCAGGACAGCGCACGAGCGCACCAGGAGACAGGACCTTTAGGCTTTGAGGAGGCGGGTCAGCTGACAGCTATGGGCTGGCTCTCGCCGCCGATTGGCTGTAGTCTGCAGGGCGGAACTTTTGGAATGTGCTGTTGTATTTAAGGCCTGAGCGACCAGTGCCTCACTGTCTGCTGTTGCTGAAACTTTGGGAACTGACTAAGGTCTGAGAGCTTAACCGCAGTGAGTTTGAACCGGCAGGACCCCGGGGATTCACACATAGGTAGGAAAACTTTGATAGCTGTAATAACTTTCATTATTGTATTGATTATCTGCGTAGGACTATTTGCCTGCAACCCTTGACTCCGCGCTCTGCCTCTCGATTCTGTACTCTGCCTATCTGATTGTTGCCGACCTCGGCCCGACCTTGACTCTGATATTGCCTCCTGATTTTTGTACCTTCGCTCATCTGATCTGTTACCGACCTTTTGCCTGACTACTCTGTACTGCCTCCTAACCAACCTGTTACCGACATTGCCTGTACGACCACTCTACCTAGTGATAGCCCCTACAGCTTAGGGCTATCACATAGGTGTACTCCTGTGTTATAGTGATAGTCCCTACAGCCAAGGGCTATCACTTAGGAGTACTCCTGTATTACTGTGCACTAAAAAACACGTGTGATCACACTCTGAATAAAGAGGAACTGAAGGATTGAACTGCATCCCAATCAGTAGTTGCTACCCCCTGACCCCACCAGAAATCTGTACCTTTGCTCCAATAGTTCATCATCATGGCTTATAGTGTAGTGAATCCTAGACCCTGACATCACATTGTGGGAACCTTGTTGCATTGTGGGAAATGACAGCTGTTTCCAACTGCCAAGCAAGCAACTGTGCATACGTATTATTTATTAAAAAATAGTTTTAGCCTCTCACATTGTTAGGGGGTGTGGTTATAGATAACGGCAGTTGGTGCTGTCTGTTGTTTTGTTTTTTTTCCATGTCTGCCAGTAGTAAAGATGATAACGTTGATCAAACACAAATTACATAGCAAATATCAATCCTTTCTTGATCTCACTTTGCAATCTACAGTATTGATTTATGTTTTTCCCCTTTTTGCTAAAGTTCCTCTTTAAATCTATTGAAAATCTGTGTGTACTTGCTGGGTCTCCCATGTGTTGCTATTCACCATGGAATCGTAACTATTCACCAAGGAATCTCCCCGCCGTAAATTGCATCAAAAGTGGTGTGTGGCATTTCAGTATCCTGATGTAAAAAAACAAGTCTCAAGTACCCCTTAAAGGATACCCGAGGTGACATGTGACATGATGAGATAGACATGGGTATGTACAGTGCCTAGCACACAAATAACTAGGCTGCGTTCCTTTTTTCTTTCTCTGCCTGAAAGAGTAAAAAATCGGGTATGCAAATGACAGTTTCTGGTCGGGACTGGGGCGAGCTATAGTGTTACCCTCACTGATAAGGAATTACAGCCATAAGACACTTTCCTGGTAGAAAATAGCTTCTGAGAGCAGAAAAGACTTAAAAAGGGGCAATAGTTCATAGATGTTAGCTCTGGCATACTTCAATGAATGTGTCAGTGAGAAGAGGCCATGAAACAATAAAAACTTAAAAAAATAGATTCAAATATAAAATAAAACTGTGTGATAGCTAAAAAGTCATTTTTAGGAGAATGAGAATAGGTACCATTGTTTATCTCATCATTTTTTTTATCCCCTCAGATGTGTACGCGCACACGCACACACACGCACACACTGT